>NC_092205.1:0-10776 GCF_043381705.1 Parasteatoda tepidariorum | reverse complement strand
ATATATATTTTTTTCTTTTCTTTTCCTTTCAGGTGGCGGGAAGTTTCAGTCTCTTTTTCAAAGTGGTGGTGAGAAACGATAGTTTAAAAGGTAATTTTTCTGTTCCTCGTATTTAAATATAATTTGATTTTTATCTAAACTTTTTTTTGTTTTTGTTTTCTGTATTTGATGAATGTTTGTTTTCTTTTTCATTTTATTTTGTAGTTCTATTTTGGGTAATCAGCACAGGGTGCGTAGAGTTTTTAAAAGGTGCTTATTTTCGATTTATGTTTTTTAAAAGCCTTTAAGGTGCTTTTTTCAATGGGTGTTTTAAAAAAGTGTTTAATTTTCCATTTTCCAAAATAAGATATTTTTTCTTTACCATGTTGATTTTCACCACGAATTATGCAAAAAGATATTGTCCTACTCAACGTCTTCACAATTAATTCAACCTCAATCTATTTCAGCGTACTGTTGTTCCGTAGAGTATGAAAACGCCATTTGTTTTATATGTTTGATGAAATACTTGCGGGTCCGCATGTGCGTATATTGAACTGGATTCCTTGCAGGGCCGGATTTAAGCTTGGTGGGGCCCTAAGCTACTGAAAATGATGGGGCCCTTATAAGTTCAATTCTATTTCTATACACCTAAAGTAAACTGTCACTATTTTTTATTGTTGAGTATTAACATTATGTTATTAAAAAATTTGATAATATTACTTTATTGTTAAATATATTAATTGTGATGAGACTATTATGTAGAACCTTTCTTTTGTTGCACATATATCTTTTGAACGAGGGGAAAAAGTTAGAAACGAAACACATTTTAAGCACAGAGTCAAAATTTGGCGTGCTGGGCAACTATATATTTAACAGAGTTTTTTTTATAGTATCATTTTGAATATATTTTATTTGCAATTTTTAATGATTTTTTTGCAAATTTTTTTCTCAATTGTTTTTTTTCCTTACGTTACAAAATCTATAATGCCGTACTGTAAGAATTATTCGCCAACTGTATTATTTCGCCAACTTTTCCGACCTAACCTATGGCCAGATAGTTCGACACCAGGATCTTGAAACTTTTTTTTACTTAATTACTAAGGAGAATTACATTTAACTTTATCTTTCTTTTTACCTCGCCAATCATCATGCAAACCCCTACTTCAGGTTTTTTTTTACCTTTTTTGGCAATAACAACTTTTCTACAAGGAATAAGCAACCCGGTGCAGGTGCCCTGGAAAACAACGCAGTTCCAGTACCAGCCACCATATGAGTTCGTCAAAAATTTCAAATTCACTGATTACTTATGCTGTGGATTGAATTAGGGAACAGGGGAGAAATGAAAACGGTGAGTTTGTACACGTAAAGGAACTATGTAAAGCATCGTAGCGATGACTTCGTTTAGGAGCAGGTGACCAGTAGTGTGTGTGTTAAGTGATTTGTGCCATTCACGTTCTGACGTCATTCACTGACTTGTGTCATTCACGTGATTTTCCTTTCGTAATCACTTTTAGTTTAAATATTTAAAAAGTTATATTTTTTCAAAGTATGTTTCATTTGAATTTGCTTCATCGTCTTCTGTTTTTAAAGTTCTCATCATAAAATTTTTCCAAAATTACATTATTTAATTCCTTTTGTACAGAAATCTGCTGACGCCGATTCCTTTTTTGCTAATAAATGTCGCAGTGAAAAACATCTCCTCAAATTATGAATCGAAAATATCGATAAATTTTCTTATTTTTCCTGTGACTCGTTCCCGCACTTTTTTCTTCTTCTTTATTTCAGTTTTCTTTTATTTTCTCTTCACTGGTGGCGGGAAGTTTCCTTCTCCTTTTGAAGGTGGGGAAGTCAAGCAATATTTTAAAAGGTAATTTTTCTAATTCTTGAATTTAAATATAATCTGATTGAGACTTTTTTATCTAAACTTATTTTTTTGGTTTTCTGTATTTAATAACTCATGTTTATTTTCTATTTCACTTTATTTTCTAGTTCTGTTTCGGTAATCAGCATTAATAAGTACAAGTGTGTTACAAGGCACGTAGCGTTTTTATAAAGTGCTTATTTTTGATTTTTAAAAGCCCTTAAAGGTGCTTTTTTCATTGTGTGTTTTTAAAAAGTGCTTCAGAAATATTTTTCTTTACCCCGTTGATTTTCTCCATGAATTATGCCAATTATACCAACAAATTTAAAAATTTTGTGTAAATTGTTCGATTCAACATTTTCACAATTCATTCAACCCCAATCTATTTCGGCGTAGCGTCGATCTGCAGCATAAGAAAACTCCAATCGTTTTACATACTCTATAAAATATTTGCGGGTCTTTATGTGCTTATAATGAGCTGAATTCAGTCTGAAGGTTTCTTGCTCTCTCTCTCATATGCTACTCTGCTGCATTTTCAAGAGATTCTCAATTTCAGGTTTCTTTTTACGCCCTCTTAAATCTCACGAATTTTCTCGGATGAGGCGGACAATTCAACATTGTCAAATCTTTTTCCTTAAAAGCAGTAGAAATTTTATTTCTCTTGTTAATTTTATCGTTTTCGAAGCGCTATCGTTTCCGTCAATGGCAAGCTAACCACCTTCTCGCTATATTCTATTTATAGACCAGTTCCATAATCTTTGAACTTGGCTTGGGGATCATTCACTAATTACGTATTTTCATGTTGGTCACCAGAGCAGTCAAGAATCTCAAAGCTTCATCACCTGAAAATTTCCATCACAGTTTTATTCATCAAATTTAAAAATTGAGTGATAATTTTGAGCGTAAGATTTTTATCTAAGGAATCGTCCACCAAGTGCATAAAATTTTCGTAAATTGTATATTATAACTTTATTTTTTACTTGTTACATATTTTTGTTTAAAAATTTCAGTTCTCTTAAGTTTTTTTTTATGAGATAACTCATTAATATCTAGAGGTAAGATTTTAAAAATGTATGAAGAGAGAAGCTTTCAATATTTTAAATGCATCAAAAAATCTTATGCTTAGTTATGTTGAAAAATTCAGATTCGTCATTCCAAAAAACTTTAATTCATCTCTTAATGAAATTAAAAATTCAAATAAATATTATGAGTATTGTAACCATTTTAGGGGCCATTCACCAATTTACATTTGTAATATGAATGTAGAGTTTTCCTAGTTTTTTAGTTTAAATCTTTACACATCTTTATTAATTCAGTATGATCAATAATATTGATTTTGTTAATGTTTTGGTAAATATGCTTTTATAAATAGCTTTTATTTAAATCTAAAAAATACACTCGATAACCTTTTTAAATAATAGCTAAATTAATTATAATATTGAATTAAAAATTTTTACATAGTTAATTATAAACCAATTATTAATTTAAAATTAGAATGAGCCATTCAATATTGAATATATTTAAAATTGTGTAATATTGTTTTGTTGTTTTTTTTTTTGCGGTCATTATAATCAAGAAAAGAGTTGTTTGCCAGAAACTAGTTATTTTATCATGATCATGTAAAGTCTTTGAAAATTATTTTGCATTTTGTTAATGTATTTATGAAGAATTTTCAACTGTAGGAAAAACAAAATTTTAATAGTGCGAATATACTAATTACAGAGTTGGGATTTTGACGTCAAAAACTAATTTTTGACTTGACACGTCAAAGCCCTGTCGAAAAGTGTCAAGAACCTGGGACACGTTTCTTTATTAGCATTGAGCACATTTTATGGGATATTAAATCATGCGCAATACTTCCATTATATACTAGTATAATTATGATTTATATTATTTATCATTTATAAAAATATAGCCAAAACCATTGAAATTATTAATTGATTTTTTTAATAACATGGTACAAGTCTTATAATATTGTCTAATCTTAAATTTAAAAAAAATATATTCTATATGTTTGTTATTATTACTTATTCGCAGTTTAGTAGAATCTTAGTATAATTTTATCATGCGAACGAGCTTTTGAGATAAATTCAGACAACCATAAGAAAACTTTCAGTCTCAATAAATTCCTACAAAATATTTTATTTTTAAAATAATTGTCACTTTGCAATATTTTTCTTTGTTAAAAAATATTAAATGCCAATTTGTGTATTTATTACTTTAAATTCTTTAACTTTATGAGTGGGACTTTTAATTTAATAAATTATTACTATTTCAATATATTTTGATTTCTAATAATTTTTAGCATATGTTCGTTTATTCAAGAAATGTGTATAATCAAAAAGAATTTGTTTATTTATTTACTTTACTTTCCAAAAATATTTTTGAAAATTTATTGTACTGAAAGAAAAGGAAAGAAAAACGTTAAAATTTTTGGAATTTCGATCAAAAAAAAACTATTTTCTTAGGAAATAT
Organism: Parasteatoda tepidariorum; assembly: GCF_043381705.1. Lineage (NCBI taxonomy): Eukaryota > Metazoa > Arthropoda > Arachnida > Araneae > Theridiidae > Parasteatoda > Parasteatoda tepidariorum. The sequence goes on along the minus strand of NC_092205.1, from coordinate 6,461 downwards.
TAGGAGCTGAGAATTTTCTGCACTCCTGTATATATGTACATATTTCCAATACATCATGACTATAATAGTAAGTAAACTAATTATAATTTTTAATGGTCACTTGAGGTGTCTCTCGTATGTTCAGGGGCAAAAGACTTTTGGACTTTGCACTAAATGTAAGACTGCTCAGGCTTCGCCCGAGCATATTCTAAACTGCATCGATTTTAAGATCGACGAGGTTTTTTCAAAACCTCATCTGTTTTTAGACTTTCTGGACATTTTTGGACTTATGGAATTGGTCTAATTAGGATGGACCTCTTGGGAATTAGAAACAACAACAACATTAAATTTCTTAATTACATGATATTTTATTATGTTATAATAGTTTTAGTATGTCAACATTCTGGTATGTACAGCTTCGCATCAATTTAGGTTTTATTCATACAAAACTGAAAAAGGAACTTAGAGTTCAAAAAACTTCAAAAAAATTTTTTTCTTCTCCTTTTTTCTTTCTTTCTTTTTTTTTTTGTAATTGTTTGCTTTGGAAAAAAAAAGAGTTAAAATGAAAGTAAATGAAACTGATTTTACATATATAAAGTAAGATGCTTGTTAAGTGCTCTCTTATAAAATAATTGTTTCTGTATTTTTATTTCGAATAATTAAACAAATTAAGGACTTTGATAAATTGCAATTTGACATATTTTTAAATTAGGGAAATTAGGGATTCTGACAGTAATTTTCAAAACAATAAGAGTTATATGTTAAATAAATTTCAGAACATAACTGATGAAGATTTTACATGTATGATAATTAAAAAAAAACTTCATATTTATAATAGCAATGTCGAAAGGTTTTTTTCGCATGACGATTTAATCTTTACCATCGATGTATCGAATATTGATTTGGCCGAATACGGAATATTTGGCCGCTGAATAGTAACCTTTAAAAAAAACATTCATATATTTTTTTTTTTTTTTTTACAGTCATTATTGAAAAATATTCAAAACTTATCTGTATTATTGGTATAAGGTAAAGAGAAAAGAAACTTTCACAGAAGTGTTTAGGATAATGAAAATAATTAGATATTAAGATAAAATATTTGTAAAACTATTTCCAGTAACGTATAGTTAAAAATACGATTTTAGATTATTCTTTAATAAATTGATTCAAATCCAAAAAAATCTAAATCCTCCACAAAAAAAACTGCGTCGAAAAATAATTTTCCAAATAATAGTTTGCCGAATATTTAGCCAAATATTCGGCTAACCGAATATTAGGCCGAATACCGAATAGTGGCCAAATATTCGTTACATCCCTAGTTAAAACCGTCAATTGTCATTAACTTTCCAACCCTGCCTAATTATTATTTTTTAAAGTGCTTAATTTTTTTTGAGCTCTTGAAAAGTGCTTAAAAGGGGTTCATTTTTTGGTTCAAAAATTTTGCTACGCACTCTGATGTATTATTTTCAGTTTCAGTTCGTTGAATTATTTTCATTTATGGAATTGTGCTAAAATCACTATCATTTCTGAAATTTGTGTATCATGATATTACTGAGTTTCAAATTTTCTTTTGTACAATTTTATTTAATCGCAGAATTTTAATTTTGTTGAAACTCATTCGTAATTTAATAATTGTAATGGGTTTCCAGTTTTCTGAAGTAGTTTTTCAATAATTAAGATTAGTAATTAGTACGTCATTTGTAAATAAATCGAATTGTCATAGAGTTTAAAATGTTCAAATTTTTTAGTTACGTGCGCATTCTTTTTAGTTTCATATTGTTATTTAGAGCTTTTGGCTCTGTTAAAAGTGACTTTAATTGAGGTACTTAACCTTTTATAACGTAATTAAATTATAACACTATTTATTAGCTTTAAAAACGTAAATAAATCTATATGCACTTAGGGTTGGCTTTTTTCCGGCAGAAACTGGTTATAACCGGCAAAAACTGGCAGAAACTAAAAAAACGTCTATATTAGTTCTAATAATTGCTTAATGACATTTTGTTTAAGTAAACTGAAAAATGAATTAAGTAAAGAGAATCTCATAGCTGTTTATAAAAAAGAAGTGACATACAGATTTAAACAGGCAGTTACTGATTATCATTTGCTAGCTTATATGCTGCATCCAAAGTATTTGGGGTTGAAATTATCATGTGCTCAAAAAAAAGTGCCAGAATTTTACTAGCCAATATTAACCCAGATTTTGTACCTTATGTCATAGCTTTGCAAAACAAATCGGTCCCATTTCCTGAAATTTATTTTTTCAGTCAAGTTTTGGCAACTACCCCAGCTGCTACATGGTGGTCCAGTTTTAAAAAATATGCAATAGATGAAAGTTTCACAAATCTTGCCTTGATGGCAATGCCTGCTAGTTCTGCTGTACTTGAGAGAATCTTTCTCAAATTGCTCGTTCGCGCGTAGCAAATTGAAACTGAATCAAAACTTGTCTTTTGTTATAGATTATTGCAGAGTGCAAACAATGTAATATTTGATTTTGAATGGTGATAATTTTGTAAATAAATTATACTTTGTTTAACAGTTAATTGTTTTTTCTACGAATTATCCATTGTATGTCAATCTCAGTACTTACTTTTATGTCATTTTCCGAATTTTTGCCAGTTTCTGCCACAAATGTGGCAGAAAAGGGTTTCTGCCATGCCAGTTCTAACCGGTTTCTACCAGTGTTTTTTAAACATACCAGGTAATTCTCGAATTCTGTTAGAGTTTAGGTAAAAAAAAATACACATACTACCGAATACCAATCAATTTTTTTTTTTTTTTTTTTTTTTTNTTTTTTTTTTTTTTTTTTTTTTTTTTTTTTTAGCTTAGTGTTCTTAGTTTTTATTTCGGAGAAGTATTGAAGATGCCTTATAATGAGTCTATACTATATTTAGTTGTAATAACTACTAAGAAACTCATTTTAGTTTTAATTAATATTTTTTTCATTTTTAATTCACTTTTAATTTTTCATACAAACACTTAATTTTACTAAACATGGATTAAACATGATAAGTTTTGATCCTTTTCAAGAAAAAAATAATTTCATAAATTATTTAGAAAATTAAAAGGATTAGATAATTAAATAAGAAATTATTTAAAAAATTAATAGATTATTAAAAATCGTTTTAGGGGATAACTCAAATATAAGAAACTGTTAGCTGTTATCAAATGTAATAAAAATATCTGTTCTTTTTTATTGTTCTTTTCTGGATCATCTAAAATGATATCATGTTTTATATCATATTTACTGAATTTATGTAAAATTTTTTATGGTGGGTTTTATTGATGTAAATTTTTCTACTTGACAACGAACTTCGGTGAAATAAGGGACATCTGAAAAATTTTCGTACAAATCTTGTAAAAACTGCCTGAACTGTCGGTGGTTTAGTCCTCTGCTCCTTATAAAATTTACTATTTTAATTACAGGTTGCCTGACATGGTTCATTTTTAAATGTTTGGATACCAATGATTCCTGATGAATTATACAGTGAAATCCCACAAAATTCCCTGATCTTTTCTGTTTTAATTTAGTTACAACGCCCGAAAGTTTGCTACGGATGGCAGGAGCGCCATCCGTAGTTGTGCTGCTAAGTATATTCCAGTCGAGTTCATATTCTGCTATCAAATGCTAAATTGCAGAATAAATATCATTTGCTGTTGTAGTACCTGTCAATGGAACGCACTTAAATATTTCATCAGTTATTTCAAAGTTACTGTTAATGCCACGTATAAAAACAGCAAGTTGAGCTGTATCGACAGTATCAGTACTCTCGTCAACAGCCAGGGAAAAGTTTGTAAATTCCTTAATTTTCTCCTTCAGTTGAAGAACCAAATTTTGAGATAAATCATTTATTCTTGAAGCAACAGTGTTTCTTGACAGCGAAATATTTTGAATTATTGACTTTTGAAATTGAAATGAGACATCGGCAACATTCAACATACAGTCTTTAATAAAATCACCATCAGTGAAAGGTTTTGATCTCTTCGCGATTTCTAATGCAATAATAAAACTTGATTTCAGGGCATCTTCGCTCTCTGTATTAGCTTTAGTAAACATCGATTGTTGACCTTGAAGTTTAGATTTTAAAGATGACAATGAGTCTATTCTTACTTTTTTAGTGTAGCAATCCAATTTTGATTTATGATTCGTATCATAGTGTCTTTTCAAGTTAAACTCCTTACAAACAGCAACTTGATTGCAAATCAAACACAGTGGTTTACCATTCCATTCTATGAAAAATATGCAACTTCTCATTTAGACTGAAAAAACTCTGCATTCACTATCAACTTTACGTTTTTGTGCCATTATGCCAAAATCGTAATAATTATGGAACTCGACACAATAATTATGGATATCGCAAGCGCACGACACAAACATATGCACAATACCTTCGCAGTACAACTAAAATCCTTCTCCGACAGTATCGATTCGATTAAGACCCCCCCACCCCGCTGGATCCGCCACTGATTGCGATCTCGGGCCGTATTTTTAACATGACTGTTCTATATTAACTTAATCTACATCAAAAATATTGAAATTTAAAACCTATCAATATATGACCACTATCGCATTAGTAATAAATACAGACCAAGAACAATTTTAAGAATTGACAATAAATAAGTTGGACAATCTTCATAACAATTTTTACAATGTCTTTTGCTATAAAATTTTTTTTTTCTTGCTTTAACTTCGGAGTCTCAAGAAAGTTTTTTTTTTTTATTATTCTCTTCTTTTCTCTTTCAATAGATTAAACATCATCCAGAATCCATTTTTTACTGAAGACTGAAATACAAATTGGAAATTAAATCAGACAGATGAAAACACTTTACGGCCACATTTTGGAATGAAACAGAATTGCTAAAAAGAAACTTTTGCCCACTAGATGGAAGCACTATTTGGCTCCAATTCCTGAACAAAACTNTTTTGTCATTCTCTTAATATTGATAATCATTGGGAAGTCAGGCTTTATGCATTCATGTACCCAGTCTTCACTAAGTTCAATTGGAATTCCTCTTAGGACAATCCGAAGATTCCTTTCTGAGGGGAGTAGATATGTATAGAAACCAATGTTTTTATCTTTCAGATAGTGCAGAATTTGTCTGTGCACGTTATCGTTGAATGGCTTTATATTATAGTTGCCATAAGACTCTTTTGCGAGGAAATCTTTAATTCCTTGTTCTTTAGCAAATTCGCTGAATTTTTCATAATCGAACTCACCGCTGTTTTTAATAACTATAGGGGGCGGTCTTCTTTGTCTACCGACTGTTTTAAATTCTTGTTCATTTGGAGCATCTTCTTGCGCTTCCATAATTTCTGATATGTTATCAATGGGTTCATCAGTAGTGGCAATTCTTTTATTTATGCTTTTTGTAGGAGAAGCTTTTCTCTTTTTTGTTAGATTTTTGGCTGGAGTGTCTACAGTATTTTCCTCCATATCTACCGAGCTATCTATTTCCTCAAATTTATCCTCAACAAATACATTAAACTTATTAGTCAGGGGAATTTGAGACATTTGTATTTTAATAGGTGACTTAGAATTTTTTGTTTTAAAGGGGATTAAGTTGTCTGGATTTGAACTTAATTTATCTGATTTGTTTTGACTTCCGCGATCTTCGCGACTCGCCTTAACTCTACGTGTAGGCTTGAAAGATCCGTTCTCGAGGGCTTGGTCATTCAGTTCCTCAAATCTAGTTTTGTAGTTTCCTAGTCTAACTATCTCATTTCCGCAGTTCGTAACTTGTTCCATGAGAACTTTGACATAGCCAAATAGACAATCGAACATCTGTTTTAATTTTTCATCTATATCCATTTGAGAGGTAGCAAATTTAATATTATCTAGTCCTTGTCCTATCGCAGTTAGGTCATTTGAGGGCTTAGAAATGGTGACCGCATGTACTTGGTCAGCCTAGTCTTTGAAGCTTATATTAATGTCACTATCCCTAACCATGTTGGGTACTAAATGGCTCCCAGGATGTCCGTACAGTTCTGGTGTAGCCGTCCCTGCCGGTGCCTCAAGGGTGCCAAGTAGCCCCGCATCCTGTGCCTGTGACAAGGCCGCGTTTTCTATTTCCCTTTCGTTAACGGGCCCTAAAAAGGGCCGGGTTGAATGGATAAACTCAGGAAGTTTGGTAACTAATGGCGGGATGCCCGACTGTTCGGGGGTCTGGCCCCCGCAACACTCGGACTGGCCCACGCTAGTAGCACCGACGTCGTCCATAACAACCGGATCAAGAGCGGACATCCTACTCCGACCGAGTCTGAAGTCTGAATCGGTGGTGCGCTTCTGCGCATTTCATGCACGCTGGCTTATCTGTGCAGGCTTTTTGGGTGAGGCCAAATCCTTGGCACCTGAAGCATTGGATTTCGTGGCCGCCGCCACGAAACCTTTCCACCTGGACGAGCGTATTCAGCAGTCGGTCTTGTTTAAAGATTCTCCGGTAGTCGGGAACATTGCTCAGGATAACTAGGAAGAGTGGGAGGA
>NC_092204.1:109627343-109641693 GCF_043381705.1 Parasteatoda tepidariorum | reverse complement strand
AGAAAAAGGTTTGGTAAAGCGCTTATTTGCTTTTGATAAAATTACAGGTCATAAATATTTGGTTGACACAGGTTCTGCGGTTAGTATCTTACCTGAGGTAAAGAATGAAAAAGTTCAGCCTTCAAATTTTTTGCTGTATGCCGCGAATGGAACCAAAATTGAAACTTTTGGTACTAAATTGATTACTTTAGATTTGGGATTTTAAAAAAAAATTCCAGTGGACATTTATCTTGGCAGCAATTTCGAAACCTATAATAGGGGTAGATTTTCTTGGGCATTACGGTTTGATGGTGGATGTAAAGCGGAAAAAATTGCTTAATAGCACCGGTACCGTAGGTCTCGGAAAAACTGTTTCTGAATTAGAGTCTATAAGTATTTCGACTGCTCAAGGTAACTCTCCCTTTGTGAAATTGCTTAAAAAATTTGGTGATATTACCAAAACAAGTCAGCCAAAATCACCGATTCAGGTGAAACACAACACTGAGCATCATATTGAAACTCGTGGTGCACCTGTTTATTCTAAAGCTCGAAGATTAATTCCTCAAAAGTTGCAGGTTGCAAAGCGAGAATTTCAGTATATGGTATCTCAGGGTTGGTGTAGACCATCGAAAAGTGCATGGGCTAGCCCACTTCACATGCTACCCAAAAAAAGTAATGATTGGAGACCATGTGGAGATTATAGGCAGTTAAATTCTCAAACTATTCCTGATAGATTCCCAATTCCTCATGTGCATGATTTTGCTCATAATCTTTTTAATAAAAAGATATTTTCGACCATAGATCTTGTTAGAGCTTATCATCATATCCCAGTTGCTGCTGAGGATGTTTCAAAAACAGCGGTAATAACTCCGTTTGGATTGTTTGAATTCCTTTTTATGCCTTTTGGGTTGTGTAATGCCGCGCAAACATTTCAGAGATTTATGCACGAGATTCTCGGAGATTTAGATTTTTGTTTTCCTTATCTCGACGATGTACTTGTAGCATCTAAAAATGAAAGCGAGCATTTAAAGCATTTGGAAGAAATTTTTCATAGATTTCAAAAATATGGACTTGTTCTGAATGCAGAAAAATGCGTTTTTGGACAATCGTCTGTTAATTTTTTAGGGTATTTGATTTCTGAAAAATGAATTCAACCACTACCAGACAGAGTTAAGGCAATATATGAATATCAACAACCTAAAACTATTAAGGAATTAAGGCGATTTTTAGCTTTAATTAGTTTTTAGAGAAGGTTTCTGAGAAACGCTACACATGAGCAGTCAATACTGTCTGATTATCTTAAGGGCGCTAAGAAAAATGATAACCGGCCTATAATTTGGACAGAGGAAGCAAAGAATGCTTTTGAAAAATGCAAAGTTAGTTTAAGTGAAACAACTATGTTAGTGCATCCATCTCAAAATGCGGAATTATCTTTGACGTGCGATTCTTCAGACCGAGCTATTGGTTCGGTTCTAAGCCAGAAAGAAGGTAATGAGTTCAAGCCTTTTGGCATTTTTTTCGCGTAAGCTAGTCCGTAGTGAACAGCGTTATAGTGTGTATGGTCGTGAATTATTGGCTATCTACGCTTCGGTTCGGCATTTTTCTTACTTGTTGGAGGGTCGCGAGTTTTCAATTTATACTGATCATAAACCTTTAATTTATGCCTTTACGCAAAAGCATGAGAAATGTTCCCCGCGTCAAATTCGGCATCTTGATTGGATCGCTCAGTTTTCGACGGATGTGCGTTATATAGCGGGATCACTTAACGTTGTGGCAGATTGCTTATCCAGAGTATCGGAGATAGAAATGCCCTCGCCTATTGATTATAAAGAGTTTGCTAAAGCTCAGTTGATTGATAAAGAACTTCTAGGGTTAAACTCTTGTAACAAATCATTAAAATTGAATTTTGTCAAGGTTCCAGGTATGGAAACAGAACTCTTCTGAGACGTTTCTGAGGGAAGATGTCGTCCTTACGTTCCTCCAGATTTTCGTCATAAAATCTTATAGACTCTTCATGAATTATCCCACCCTTGTGTAAAGGCTACCGTCAAGTTGATTGGAGAACGTTTTGTGTGGCCTAACTACAAGAGGGAAGTTTCTGAATGGTCTCGATGCTGTGTAGCATGTCAGAAAAGTAAGGTGCAAGGACATGTGGTAAGTTCTCCCGGTACTTATCCCTTACCTCGTCAGCGATTCAATCATATTCATATTGATTTGGTGGGACCACTCCCTCCTTCTCGAGGTTATACTTATTGTTTAACGTGTGTGGATAGATTTTCCCGATGGCCAGAAGTTATACCTCTACGGGACATTAAAGCGGAGACAGTGGCTTTTGAATTTTTTTCCAACTGGATCGCAAGATTTGGTGTTCCTGAAAGGCTTACAACCATATATGGCAGTACTTTTACATCCAGAGCGTTCACCAGATGAACCTACAAAGTGCTCTACTCTAATTTGTTGTAAAGAGAATTGATTTTGTAACAATGCTAGTACTATTATTACTGTTACCTTTATAACTATGCATGATATAATAAAAGATAATTTTAATTATTAAAAGTTGTTATTTTTCTGGGAAACTTTGAGAAAGCTTCTTGGATTTCATGGGCATGGAATTCCTTTTGAAATTTTTGTTAAACTGCTTAGATATATTTGTAAAAGGATATAAATAATGATTATTTGATAAGTTTGAATTAAAAATATTTGCATATTTTTTTGTTTTGCTTGGTTATATCTTGTATGTATTTTGTTTTGTATGTATTTTTTAGTATATATTTTGCTTTATATATATTTTCTTTTGTATATATTTTGTTTTGTTTGCTTGTATTTATTTTTGTTTGTATATACTTTTGCTTGTTCATATTTTTTATATATTTTTGTTTTATATGTTGTGTAGTTACATGCATTTTTGTTATCAGTTTTGAAACATTTAGCGTGTATATTGTTTTTTGTCTTGGTTACTAGTGCAGAAACGCGTCACTTAGGGTTACTGCAATTTTTGTCGATTGTTATGTGATTGGTTCTTGAATCATTTTCATACATTTTAAATTAATTTATTTCAAATTTAAACCTTTGTTATTTTTTTTACCATAAGTTGCTTGCTTGTTATCGTTTCTATAACGATCTTTGTCTCTTATCTCTACAAGGAATTTCTGGAAAAAATGAATATGAATTTTTTTTTTTTGGAACTTGAGAAAATAGCTGTAGATTATTGAATGGGGTATGCATGAAGTTTTGATTAGTACTCGATATTTTGGCTAGTTTGTTTGTAAGATATGCGTTTGGTTAAACGAAATGCCCGAACCGATGGTTGCGAATGGGTTTGTCGGGAAATAAGTGGAAGTGAAAAGAATATGATTAAAATGTGATATTTACGCATTTGTGGATGTAAGAAGTTGTTACAAACCTTCTTATGAATGATATCAAGAAAAGCTGTGATTGGTTGGCTTAATTTTTGCAGAAGAGTGTGCGTTGGCGCCGGTGTGAAAAAGATACGAACTTTTTAGAGGTATGGTTGAGGAAATCGCTGAAAACAAATTCGGTACGAGAAAATATAATCGTGGTAAAGGTGAGTTGTATCAATGTTCAACTCCGTATCCTTGTGATTTTGAGCCTAATCCAGAAGACAAGGGAGCTTCTGGATCAAGTAATGGGAGAAATTCGCTTTCGTGGAGAATTTTTTGATGGAACCAACTTGCATTTGAGTTACATGGATTGGAAAACCAAGAAAACTTCCCCTAGAAAGCCTGACGAAAAGAGGACTCTAACCCATGATCCGTCTAAAACAATGGATAATTTACGTCAGCACTGTAGTCAGTGGTGACCTGAAAAAAAAGGAAAAAATCTTTCAAAAAAAGGAAAGAAAATTAATTTTGAATTACACTTGGATCTTGGATTCTGAGAAAAAAAATCATAGTTATTAATAGATATTAGACACTGAAAGCAGAAGAAGCGTAATAAAGAGCGTAATATAGAGAAAAGAAGCGTAATATGGAAGGAAGTGTAATATGGAAGTGAAAGAGGGAAAGATTCTAAAAATAACTCCTCCTTTGAAATATAAATCTAATTATAATTCAATGGTATGTTTTCAGCCTTGAATTCCAAAATAGAATATCTCTACGCTTACTCTTTAACAAAGACATTTTATGAAACCGAAAGAGTTTTAATGGTTTCATTAATACAAAAGTATTTATAATTTTTGCGCGAGCGCACACACACACACGCACACACACAACACATATATATACCACATATATATATATAAACCACAGTACCTAAATTAGTATATTTTTAACTTATTAAAATAGCACCTATTAGCACAATGCCAGTTTAACGTATTACCTAAATTATTTAAGTATCTTTTGCTTACATTAAATGCCTGTAATTAAAAATAAAAGTATTTATCTATAATAATCGAACCTTCTTCGGTAAATTTGAAACCTTGTCTGGGTATATCGATTCGAAATCATACAGTCAGATCTTTCGAGCTCAATTATGTTAGATAGATAACTGTCATACTTCCGTTGAATGTGTCTACCTACCTCATTAAAGTAGGTTTATTTCTATTCTGTGATATCTGATAAATACTTATACAATAACTGTTTCTCAAATATAGTGGATATTTAGCTGATGAAAATGTTTCAGATTTCTTTTCAGGCCATAATTTTATTTTTTGAATTAATAATATTATTCATGTATTATAGCTGCCATGCCTCCACGTTGGGATGGCGCGGTGATCAAGTGTAGATGTAGTGAGTATAGATGTGTGAGGAGTTTGCACGAAATGGCTGTGAAGGAAAGCCTTTTATTTGTAGGAGTCTGGCACTCCGAAAAATTATTGTTTGGACAGTGCGCGATCGCTATCACAACGTGGAGGCATGACAATAGCTAAATGGAAATGGAACATTATCGCATTAACAGAAAAGTATTGATGATATTTTAATGTTGTGATCTCGAAATTTTTATTCTAAATATTTCTTTTTGTTAACTGCAATTATTATTAAAATTTGACGTTTTGAAAGCTAAGTTTTATTTCCCCCCCTGAAATAAGAAAAGCTGCCTCAAAGGCATAGTGGATAGAGCAATGAGTTTCACTGTGAAAAACCGGTAGTTTCTCCGGCAATTCCTCCTACCCACCTTTAGATTTACTGATATCAGCTTATCTGGAATTTTTTTTTTAAAATTTCCAATGCCCTCCTGTGCTAAAATTTCCTCATTTCAGGCATTTACAGAGCAGATTTGTTGGCCACTCTTTCAGGGGTGAAGCAACGTCTAGAAAGTAAAAGTAGCCATAATGCTGATCACAATTTTGTCATTGGTGATGAAATTATAAACCCTTAATCCCTTTGACCCCTAGGCACAAAACTGACTACCATGGGAGGGTTTTACTTTATACATCAATAATAGATAATCAGTAAAATGTAAACAGTATTTGGTTGAAGTTTCTGATCCCATGTGTTATTAAAATGGTTAAAGAGAAAATGATTGCGTATAGTTTTTCTTTTTTTTCTTGATGCCATAGAGATGAATACAGTTTTGGTGTTTTAAAATTCTGTTCAAATTTAATAAGGAACGGAGAATACATGAGGATGTAGTAGTACTGTGTTAAAAAATGAGTGATGCTTTAAAAAAGTCATTCCTTAAGTAAAATTCAATCCTTAAAAACTTAATCAGTAAAAGAAAAACAAGAAGATACATTGTAAAATATATGTAATTTCTTTTCGAATTTGTTGTTAGACAATCCAAAAAATTGCGAGAAAAAAAAACTTGATTTCAAGACAACGCAAAATCGAGTTTTCAAGAAGACATTTAATGGCGTGGTAAAATTCAAATATCAATTTTTCAGGATGCTCACTCACAGATAAGTGCATTCACACCCCTCCTCCATTATTTTCGCTTCAGAAAACAGCATTTTTGGTATACTTTGCATATAATCAGTAGATTGTTTACAATCTATTACGAGATGTAGTGAGTTAGTTGTCTTGCACGCTGTCAAACATCGTTAGAAACGAAAGTTCGCAGTTACAAAATGCATAAATGTTTTTAGTTGCGTAATAAGTATAATTATATTTTGATTTCCAAGCAACTATCGTTTCTATTAAATAATTTCATAATATTTAATTTCTGTTCGATTATTTTCTGTTAAGCCTAATTCGAATTCTTCTTAATTTGTCTATTTTTGTAATTGAAAATTTATATGTAACTATAAATTCCAGCAAATATTTCCTTTTATATTACTTTTAGTCTGCAAGTTAATTAAGGAAATAGATTTTTCAAAAATATATTTCATCAGACTAAAATGATATTAAGAAGGACAAATATATCGCTCATGGGCTGCAATAGTGACACAACTCAAAAAACACGCGTTTTGGCTTAAGAACAGGTGTAAATATAAAAATACACATTTTTTCAGCAACAATACTTGCACAACTCATAACTAAACTTGAAGGTAATCTTCATTTAAGCAAACGAAAGCATTTCCACTGCATTTTGCTTAGCAATGAAACTTTAAACCCACTTATCTCAAAACTTAATTTTTTGAATTGTGCCGCAATTGCAGCCCCCATCATTGATATGATCCCTTATTTCTGCTAGATGCCAAAAATAAATAAATTATTCAGTTTTTGACTTCGAAAAGCAATTACGCACTAGATATCGATTTACGAAACATTTACTATCATAAGAGCTTATTTCCGAAGGTAACTCCTGAAAGAAAATTAAACAAGCTGATTTTTTTATTTATAAAATTTTATTCTTTTGTTAAAAAAACAACAAAAAGTTCTATTTATGGAATAAATGTAAGCCTTTTAAATATAATGCGAAGGAAAATAAATTCCATTAAATGCAATCCTTCGATTGTCTACTTCAAAAAAGGTTTAAAAGCTTTGTCTGAAAGGTTTGGTAGTGTTTTGTTTTAAAAATTTAGAATTTTTTATTTTAGTTCAAAGTTCTGATTTTTTTTTATTTTAAATTTTACTTAACTTAAAGACTTTTGATAGAACAGTGAACTTTATTATGCAGTATGTTTTTTAAATATCATAAACGTGGTTTCAGTAATAAATTTTTTTAAAATTCAAACATAACGGCCTTCAACGGTTCGCTCTCTTATGCTATAAACATAATGCTTAGAAACTATCGATAGCTTTTAATTATTTTGATATTTCTTTTGAAACATTTAATTTTTCTTATTATGTTGTCATTAGCGTTCTAAATAAGTATTTGATATTTATGGGTGGAAGTACTCTACAAAATTGGAAAAAAATACTAGAAATTAGATGAGTTGCTAATATTTTTACTGATTACCAGTGAGTTGGAAAAATCCATTCAAAGTCCATTGGGAGTAACGTGGTGCGATGGCCGGGACGCTAATTTACAATCCAGCTGCCTTTAACGACTAGCTTTCTTCTTTGGAAATATTTTTCTTGGTTGTAGATAAAAACCAGAAATTATAGTCAAAACTTTTATTTCTCTTAAAGTTTTCTACCTGAAATAAAGAAAAATCAAGTTCCTTTTAATTAAGAAAATGCCAATCAGGAGAACGGATCGCTAAATGCTGCTGGATTGGAAAAACGCTGGAGGAACATCACTATCGACAGTTTCCTTCTAAATTAGGGTAGTATAATGTGAATACGATTGTCGTGTTTTGGATCCTCACTAAGAATGAATTTTAGACCAATTAATGTAGCTTTAAGCATTGTTGGTAAGGAAACTAAAAAAAAAAACGAAAAAACAATAACAGCAAATTATTTATTTAAAAAATTATACAGATTTGTTTAGCTAAGCTCAATAAAATTTCAGATTTAATAGAACACAATTATAAATCAGGAATTTGGTGTGCAAAATCTTATACCAATCTTTGGATATTTTTAAAAATTTTGAATTCATTTTGAAGCAGGTTTCAAATTTTCCCATATCGCAACATATGGATAGAATTTTATGAAAATATCTTTCACGGCCAGTGGGAAATTCTGGAATACGAAAAAAAGGCCTCTGATAATAGCATTTCTGCGTGGCCTGTAAACCTTTTCAGGATGCTCTAGTGTAACAGCTGACACCATAGCGTCAACTACAGTTTGAGTTTTGTCTGATGCGAAAGAAAAAAAGTAATATGTCATTTTTTCTAACTGCTTTAAATATTTCTCCCCATAATCAGATTTTATCGATTCGTCCAAATTGTTAAGAGTTGTTTCCATATACTTATTCAAGTGATTTGTATCCGTTAATCCAGTTCTGTAATGTAAGAGAAAAAAAAACAAATCAAAACCTATAAAAATTTGGCTTAAAACTCATTACTATACATATTTTAAAACATTTTTCTGGGAGTAAAAGGTGAGAACCATATAAATAAGCAAGGCACAGCAAACACAAAGATGGCACTGTCGCGCATGCGCAGTAGGACATTGGCATTCGCAAATTTAATCGACATTTTCATAAAGACTTTCTGACACCCACTTTTTTTCAAATTTACTGAAAAATTTAAAATCGGTTGCAATCGTTAAATTTGAAATCGTAATCTTTAAATTACGAGCCATCCACCGTAAGAAGGTAATTGACCTTTGGAAAATTCCTTTCAACGGGAATATGTCATTGGACCAACGGAATCATCTTTGGGGCAAAACCTTTGCTCTTACTTTGATCTTCTGATTTCGTTTTAAAAGCAGCTTTCATTTTAACTAATGGACTCATACCATGCTTTTTCTCCCAATCATCTTGCTACGTTCGTCGAACAATCTATAAATGCATGTTAAAAGTTGAGTGTAGATCCTTATTGAACAAATATTTTTCAAGAAATGAAATATGAATTTTTGGGAGAAATATATGCAAGAAAAGTATCATTTTCAGTGTAATCTAGTTCATGTATTGGTTGGGAAATAAGTTGTTACCATAGGTCAATTGCTATCTAAAGTTTGGATTCCCTAAGGTTAATTTTATTTCTCGCGTGTTTCCCCATATTTCCAGAACTTTTTAAGCCAATTGAAAAATCTTTGTAGACAAATATCGCTTATCCAAAGATAAATTCATGCAAAAAATAAATTTTAGTAAATATTTACTATATTTTATTATTTTATTTGGCAATAGTTGAAAAAATTTTGACTCGTAAGGTACAATGTTTTTACAGCTTTCCACAGTATTCTGTTTTAAATGACAAAATACAAACTTTGAGCGAAATTGGTAGAAAAGTTCCTAAGAAATCATATTTAAAAAAAAAAAAAGGTAGTTTATTTAAAATTCGATTTCTCAGGAACTATTCAACCGATTTCGCTTAAATCTTGTATTTTGCGATGTAAAATTAGATACTTTAAAATTATGTAAGAACTCATATACCTTACAATTCAAAAGTAATGTGACTGTTACTAAATAAAATAATAAAAAGGAATAAATATTTGCATAAATTTATTTTTTGCATGGAATTATTTTTGGATAAACGAATTTTATAAATGTATGCAAATATTTTTCAATTCGCTTTAAAAGTTCTCGATATATGACGAAATATGCAAAAGGTAAAATTAACATTAGAGGGTCCAAATTTAGGATCGCTCTCCTGTTCAAACTATGGGCAGCATATTTGCTATATTGGGGCTAGCTTCTATGTTTTGGTGATCAGAAATCTAAATCCGTTGAAAAAAGGTGTGTTTATTCCTGATTTCGCAACCTAAAGTATCGTCTGCTCGAATTAATTAACATATTTGAGGTCACCCCCTGGAGCTTTTAACATTGAGTCTTAGAGCATGAAGATCCATATAATTAGATCAAAAGTTATTTTGGGTGGTCCCTTTTTCTATTTGGAGTACTGTACACTACGCTATGCAATTGCTCTTTGATCCCTTCTATGCACCATCTTTACGATCACGTAAACTTAGCTTTCACTTGCAAGATACGGTGGTAGATGTTTCCGTAAAAGTAGTTGGAAAAAAATTATTTGAAATAAATATATACCTCTGATACTAAACTAATTTTATTATTTCACATGGTCCAATGATTTGGGAAATCAAAATTTAAAAAGAAAAATATAGTGTTTTCAAGAAACTGTTATATTTTCGTTACAACGCATATAGACCTGTATTATGCGTTGTATAATAAGGTAGAGAACCGAAATTTTTACATGTTCTGCCGAGCATGTTAGTCGGCATCATGGAGCTAGGAGTAGATGGAGGAGACACTAGCAGAAATTCGTGAAGCTGAAAGCTCGGCAATGTTAACCGCGAAATTAACCGTCGGCCATCTTACATACTTCAAAACATTGGCAGTTGTAGCTCGTTTATGCTTGAATTGTCGTATGTTCGGACAGTTATTATCATTTTTATTTTATTCGTTATTCGAGTAGTCTTACTTTGTCTTATTATTTTTTCTTGGACTTCTTATTATTTTAATTATGACTTCTTGCATCTTAAGGTTTTATGTTACTTTATAAAAATTTCAGCTGTAGTTTTATTTATTTCTGTCGAAGTTATTCATCTGAAAATTGATATTTTTTAAAACCAGAAAGTATCCCATTGCATTCCAAATATGAAATAGATAAAAAAAATTTAAATTTATTAAAAATCTAATATTATATACAAGTGATTGCATGTAATATTAGATAATAATAAAGTACTCCATGATTACATATACATTTATTCTAAGCTTTATAGTGATGTAGTTTTTGCTTAATGTTAAGGTATTGATAGTTTCTGTTCTATACCTTCATTTAATGTATTTCCCCTAAAAAAATAATAATAATTTTTATTAAAGCGTAGGGTTTTCTAATCCCTAAACAAAGTATTTGTGAAGTTAAACATAAGGAATTGTGAAGTTAAACCTTTTTAAAGAAATTGTTTATTGCTCTCAGGGCTAAGATATTTTGAGTTAGTCACTAGAATACTGTGATAATATTTTCTCAATCTCCAATTTTTATTTGTTTTTAAGAAATATTTTGACAAAAAATTTTTAAACTAATTTACTTAGTAAGCTATTAAAAATGTCATATTTTAAGTATTCATAAAATTTTCATAGTATAAATTATTTAGGTATATTAATATGGATTTGTATAGACTAATTTTTAGCAAGAGAAATGAACATAAATTATGTATTGCACTTTCTGAAATTCTTTTTTTAACAAGAAACATCTTTCAATATTGTGGTATTCAATTTTATTTTCTATATTGAGCTATGAGTTAGCTCTATGGATGTGACATATTCATAACCGCTCAGAGCTTGTTCTTTAAATTCTAATTTTTCTTAACGTAATAAGTTTATCTACCTTTACTAGTATAATAATTAGTAAGTTTGAACTCTTAAGTTTGAACTTATAAAACTCTCAGGGTGGTTGAAATTTTACAATTCTTAATAAATTTAATTATATTTTTTAAGTTGTATTGATAAATACATAGCGATTGTAAAATGAAATAGATCTACTTTTGTTTTAAAAACTCTCCAAGTTAAAGTATTTTTTTTTCTAAATGTTTTTGTTGTATACCTTCATTGAAAACATTAAATGTGTTTTTCTCTACATTTAAGAATCTTTTTCTGGATTTATAAAGTTCAATGCACCCCTCTAAGAAAATTGTTAGTTGCTTTTTGTTGTATACATTAAATGTACATAGCTTCATTGAAAGCATTGAACATGTTTCTCTCTCAATGTATATATATATATATTATTATTGTTTTTTTTAATGCATAGAATTTTCTAATCCCTAAGCTAATTTTTTTTCTTTCAAATTTAATAATTTTGAAAACAGCTATATTCAATTTATAAACAAAATATATGTATATATTTAAGGATCTGTTTCTAGATTTTTCAATGTGCCTTTGCTCTGGTTTAAGAATTTTTTTTTTTAAAAAATCACTAGAATACTGTGATAATATTTTATTAATCTGTAACATATTTTTCCTTTTTTTTAATAAACATTTTGACATATTTTTCTTTAAATTGATTTACTTTGTATGCAATTAAAAATGTCCTATTTAAGTATTCATAAAACTATCAAAGTATAAATCTTCATATGTATGGATTTATTTTTAGCAAGAGAAATTTGTATAAATTTATGTATTTCACTTTCTGAAATCATTCTTTAACAATAAACATCTTTCAATATTGTGGTATTGTGGTGTTTTCTACTTACAACTGTAAGCCTCATGCTATACTTTGTGGTGCATGAGGAGTTTTAAGTCGTTTAAATAAAATAAAAAAATATTGTGGTATTCAATTTATTTCTATATTCAGCTTGGAGTTAGCTCCATGGATGCAACACATTCATAACTACCTAATATTTTTTTTCCTTGTCTTTTCTTAAAATAATTAGTTACCTGACTTTATGGACCTATGAATTAAAACTATCAGAGTAATATAAATTTTAAATTTCTAGATAATAAACTTTTTTATCTTCTTGAAATTGTTTTGAAAAGTGCATAGTGATTGTTAAATGAACTTGACCTAATATTAACTTTACCAAGAATTCCATTTGTTTCAAAAATTCTGTCAAGTTGAAATGTTTTTTCTAAAAGTTAGAAATACGAAAATTCTAACGGCTAAATAAAAAATGGAGAAAGCTTGGATGGATGGATCTCTTATTTAACTTAAAAGACTAAACTCGACACTTTAAATCAAATTAAGAACCCTTCAAAACCGCCCTCCAAGCTTCGTTAAAAAGCATGGATTAACTAGAAATAGATGTATGAGCGCACAACGAAGCAGCAAGTAAGATGGCGGAAAACTCTCGCGGTTGCTTCACTTTGAAAGGAGTGGGCTAATGGGAGTGTCTTCTCCACTTACTCCTAGCTCCATGGTCGGCATAGATCTTCCCGAATGAAACTTTTACAAATCCGAACATATTTTTTATTGCATTTGAATGGGACCTGCTCTGGGCTGTAGAGCAAAGATAGAGGCTTTTTACAGAAAATTAGAGGAATAGCTGTAAAAATTCAAGTACTTCTTTTTTGAAAATAAAATTGTTATTTTATACTTGACGCTTATAGCAATCTAGTTCAGCTGTTGTTCAACTCCCAGGTCTCCCAGTGTGTGTACAGTATGCTTTGTTCTTGCTCTCTCTCTATCCTTTCCATGCACAATCTATTCCATCACTCAATCTTAACTTTAACGTACGAGATGCGTTTATGGATGTTTTCGTAAAAGTAATTAATAAAAAAATTATTTAAAAGAAAAGATGTAGCTCTGTTGCTAAGTTAATATTTTATTATTTCATATGGTCTAATAATTTGGGAACTTAATATTTCAAAAAAATGTATAGTATTTTCCAGAAACTTATTTTTGTTAAAACGCATATTACAAGTGATAGCAGGGATCGGAAAACCACAAAATGTTCATGTTAGTCGAGATAGCTGTTAATAATATTTCTCAATGTAAAAAATAATAATTTCTAAAACTAAACAGATGGCGCTCTGCGCAGTGATATTAAATAATATCATTAATTGTAATCAGTTTCCGCCATGCCACTGTATCATGAACATTATCCGTGTTTTGTTATTAGATATATTTTCTTAAAGGCGCTTTGTAATGATTAAATCCTGAGATCATCATATTTAACAATAGTAGCACGTTAGTCAACATAGTACATCCCGAATGAAACTTTTATATACCTGTACATCTTTTTTATTAAATTGTAAAAAAAATAAATGAATGTATTCATTATGAATGCCTCGAAAGAAACATCATCGCTTTCATTTAAAATATATCTCAGAAATAACTAAAAAAGTTTGTATAAGCACGAATACGAATTCATGGAGTAAATACAGAGCATTGCTATCAACAAAGAAGTGCTATTATTTGAATTATAAAGTACCATCGGTCATGCTCTTCAATGTGTTTCTTGGAAACACTGTTACTTTTTAATTATGTTTAACGAAATTTTATTTATACAGTTAAATTCAAAAACATTTAGTTTTTATCGAATATGATAATTTTATTAGTTAGTGTTACATCTGAAACGTATCAGCTTGACCAAAAATAATCAAAAATTGGAAAAAAAAGAATCTAAGAAAAGCAAACGAGATTTACAGCGCTCTGTTGAATAAACCACGATCTATTCTCACCAGAATCAAACACAAATTTAAAAACTTGCAACAATTTTTGCATATCCTGTTTTTATTTTTATTTTTACTACGCGTTAACGTGTACAAAAGTGTAAAGATAATTCCAATAAAATAAATGAAAAAACAAACAATGAATTGAAATATTAATAACATTTTTGCTTTCTTACTTGTAAATCTCTGGTTCAATAGATATAACCGAAACTCCCCAAACATCCATTTCTTGTCTCAAGCACTCTGTGAAACCTACGGCACCAAATTTGCTAACTGTGTACGCAGTCATGTGAGGCAATACCACTCTCCCTGTGTAAAAATTATTATTATTATTAACCTTCATTGAAAACATTAA
>NC_092204.1:109608463-109627204 GCF_043381705.1 Parasteatoda tepidariorum | reverse complement strand
CAGTTTTTAGTTAAATATGAATCTTATAAGTTAATCTTTTTTTTGAGATTTGGCTAATAATGTTTGATTAGCTTACCTAAAATACGTAGTATTATTTACGTTTGCTATGTTATGTCATTAAAAGTAAAGTACAAGACTTCTGAAAATTCCGGAACAACTTACGAGGAACACAACATGATGAAAAGGACACGCAAAAACTAGTGTTCCTACGTTTTATACAAATACAAATAGGGGTAAAAAGGCACAGTCTTGTAACCTTACGCATCACCGAAAATCATTTAATGCTTCCTAATGTGGAAGTGAAAAAGTGACAAGATTCTAAAAATAACTCATCCTTTGAAATATAAATCTAATTATAATTCAATGGTATGTTTTCAGCCTTGAATTCCCAAAATAAAATATCTTTAACAAAGACATTTTATGAAACCGAAAGATTTTTAATTCTTTTATTAATACAAAAGTATTTATAATTTTTGCATTGCATCCCTCCCCCCCAAAATTTTTTCTATTAAGCCAAAAAAAAATAAATAATTTAGAATACTTTAAATTTATAAACTTTAGGTTGGTACGACTGTCCTTTTTTGCAACTACAAATAATTATTATTTTTTATTACGTGCAAAAAAAACACAATTACTTACAATGACAAACATAAAAACATGATAATGCAATTTATCTGTTTAGGCAACTAAACATAAAAAAAAATTAAACATGATTAGATTCTACTAACATTCTACTAAAATTTTCAAAAAAATTTTTTCACACTTAAGTATACAAACTTTTTATGCAAACGAGCTGGACAACAAGTGTCATTTATTCAGAATTTAAGATTCTGTGAGGTTAAAAGGGGTTATTTACTTGATGAAAATCTGTATTTCCCGTTAAAATGGAGGAAAACAGAATTTCATGAAGCAGAGGGAAATTGAGAGATCCAGTTCGGATATATACAAAAATAGTTTATAATATTTTCCTCACTTTGAGAAGAAAAAAAAGTTCAACTTTCATCGCCCTCACATCCAAATGATGCTGAGGTAAACATCTCCACACGTAATTCGGATCTCTTAAAAATATAGGGTTTACTTCTTCCTTTGAAGAAAGTTAAAAATAAAATTTCTTTTCCTTCGGATTCTATTCATGATTTAATTTCAAAACATTTGTGGGTTGTGATATTTCCTAAGCTTAGATACATGTAATATTTCAAAATTTTGATTACTCAAATTATTCTTTTTATTTATTTTGTAATTAGTTTCTGAAATTTTTTGAAGAATTTTATACGGTCCACTAAAAGGAGGTGACAACTTCCTCGTATTAGGATAAGTAAATTCTTCAAACATAACTAATTCATCAGTTTTAAAATCTATATCTAGAAATCTAGCATCATAATAGATTTTATTTATTTTATGATATTCATTAGTTCTTTGAATTGCTATTTTTTTAGCTTCCTCAACAGGTGGATAGATTCCTTCATTTAAGGGATTTTCATAGGGGAGTTACAGAATGGAATTAGAATTAGTTACAGAATGGGGAGTTAAGTTATAAGTATTAACTATATCTTTTAACAAAATAGTTAGTAGGTTTTTCATTGATTTTACATTTTAAACTCGTAATTATTGTTTGACCAAGACGTTCTACCTTGCCATTAGACTGCGGATGATGTGCTGTTGTCAATAATTGTTGAATTTTATTATGTTTCAAAAACTTTTTAAAATGAGAAGAAATAAAGGCAGCGTTTCTATCACTCAACAAGGATTCGGGAATTTGATTTTGAAAAATTTGATGTAAAAAATTTGTATAAGTTTCTGAGCTAATGGATTTTGATGCAAAAGCCCAAATGTATCTTGCGAAGTGGTCAATAATTATAGTTAAATAGTTTTTTGCTGAATTATAGTAATTCAATTTACCAACACTATCTATTGCTAGCAAGTCAAAAGACTGATTAACAGGGGGTAAGAATTGTAATAATCCAAATCTTTTGTGTTGCGGTATTTTATTTAGTTGGCACGTATGACAATGTTTACAAAATCTTGTTATATTTGAAGTTATGTTGTTCCAATAATAAACAGGGGTTATTAGGTTAATCATCTTTTGCACTCCTGGATAATTAAATTTATCATGAGCAATTTGCAGAAGTTTTAGTCCTAACGAAAATGGAGCAACTATTTTAGTGAAATTTTTCTTACGTACACACAAAACATTATTGATATCAACAAAATTACCTTGCATGTTATCTTTCCTTTGAGCTTCAACTATTTAACTCAATTTTAACAAATGTGAAACATGAGCATTATTATTTTTACCATCAATTTTGACAAGTGAATGTGTGGCATCTCTCGAAAGCCAATCTGCTTCAAAATTAGTGGAACCTTTTGTGTATTTAATATCATATTCATCATACTTAACAATAATGACCATCTAAATAATCTACCTTTTAAATTTTTAACATTTTTTAGCCAAACTAAAGCAGCATGGTCAGTATGTATGGTGAATTTTAGGCCAAAAAGATAATGATGGAATTTAAAGAATCTACAATAGCAAGACATTCAAGTTCGGTAATTGCATAGTTTTTCTCATAGTCCTTTAAGGAACGAGAATGAAAAGCTACAGGATGCACTACACCACATTCATCTGTCTGTTTTAACACTGAACCAATTCCAACTAACGATGCATCAACAAAAAGATGACATTCATGATTAGTGCTAAAAATTTTCAAAATTGGTTTTCAAATAATAGCATTTTTTAAAAGTTCAAAAGATTGATGACATTTTTCTGACCTCTCCCATTTTACATTTTATTATTATTACTGAATAGCATCATTTTATGGTTATCCAATTGTTTTGATTGTATACTGTAAAATAACTATTAAATGAATTATTACTTAAGAGTGTTTTTTATGAAAAATTCCAAACCATGTAGGTTTGAGTTTTTTTCCCCTAAGTTTTGTTATTTTTTTGAAATTTAATTTTTAAAATCAAGGAATACGAATATTTAAAGTAAGCAGTTTTATATATATTATGCTCATTTAGGTTCAATTAAAAATACTATGAGTCATTTTTTTAAACAAAATTATTTGTTTAATTTATAAAGCTTAACTTTAAGCAATAAAAAAAGGTATATTGTTTTAAATTGCCGAAATTTATTTAAGACAAATATCTGAAACTAAGTGAAATTAATAAATTTTTGAAGAAGAGGTTTGGAGCTAAAAAATTTGGATTAAATATCCCTTTTCAAATTCTATTTTGTAAACTCTTTTGTTATAAACTTGTTTAAAATCCAACCTAAATATTTATTTTGATTAGAAAAAATAAGTATAATTTTTGTTCTGCAATAATCCTAGTTAGTATATATTCGAATAAAAAAATTAACTAAATAACATTAACTGCTTGCCTTTACTTTAATATTGTTTTTACCATAAACTTCGCGCATACGGTGTTTTCTTAAGTCAAAAAGAAATAAATAATAAAAACTAATAAAAATAAAATTTTTAATAAATTACTAAAATACAGAAATATTTGAATACCTAATTTTAGGCATATTTTAAACTAATTAAATTGTGTCAAAATCTTACTTAAAAGTTTTTGAAGCTTCTGAATTATAAACAACTACAATTAACTCAAGTATGTATTTTATGAATTTTAATTTTTATGAATATAGATAGTGTACGTAATTTCCGTTATCAATATATATGTTTTGAATTTATACATAATTATAGGAAATTAATATATAATCGAAAAAAAGGAAGAAAAAAAAAGACAAACATTATAAAAAGTTGATATACCAACCAGGAAAGCAAGATTGAAGCCATCTAACTCTTACAATTTTACAATACAAAGTAACTGCAGATTAATCGGAGTGTATACCTCTAAAACAATGACTGCATAATTGCTTCAAATTTACTGCAGAATAACCACGGATTTTAAGTTTCAGTTTTTTCTAAATTTATGATTTTAAAGTGACCTCACTTAAACTACAATAATTTTGTAGACATTAGCTAAAAGTTTTTCCGAAATAAATTACTGAGAAATTACTTCACATTAGCTGCAAAATAACTGCAGTGTTTTTGCAGTTAAGATTACACTACAGAAAATCTGCAGTTAACTCTAGAAAAACCACAAAATTACTTCAGTTCTGCAGAAAAACTGCAGTATATTTTCAGCTGGGGAGGTATAAGACAACAACAATAACTTAAGGCGTCGGAGCATTATATTTTCTCTACTAGTTCTATTGCCTCTGACCTAAATTTTCTTGCAAATTTGGTTTAAGAGTTCTAAATTCTACTTAACTGAGAGGCCAGTAGATGTGAGTATTTGATTATAGAATGTCAATTTTTAAAGTTTGTATTCTAATCAAGAGCATTTTTTTCATCTATTGCACCTTCTCCGGGAAAACACAAATGTCACGAGCAACTTTTGTGACCTTAGAGTCTTTTGATCAGAAGCAAAAAAAAAAGGTTTCAAATATGCATATTTTTTGTAATATCTCAGGTATTGTGTAAAGAAAGTTTAATAACATGCGACAAGTTGAAATATGAAAAAAGAAAGAAAAGACTAAAATCTGTCAATACAATATTTTTAAAATATACGAGAAATATTACAAGCTTCATATTTATTTAAATTTTTAAAATTTTTTAAATTTCCAAAAATTTTTATCGTTTATTTTATAACATATAGAACTGGCTTACCAATAAGACTCGTGAAGTTAACTAGTCTTCCTTTTGATTGTCGCAGTAAGGGCAAAAATGCTTTGGCGACTCTTATATGACCATAAAGATTAACTTCTATAGCGTCTTGAAAATCTTGCATCGGAGTTAGTTCAACGGAGAGTCCTTTTAGAATGCCTGCGTTGTTGACAACTGCCCATAACTCTGAAAAAAAAATAATACTTCTCCTAAATTTAATCTCCTGAAACAAACTTTAAATAATTGGCAGAAAATGTTAATTTTACTTAGAACTATGTGGATGAGAAGAAAATCAATTAATAAATGCGATGAATTATTTTCTTGAATGATGAAGTTATTTAAGCTTAATTTACTTTTATAAGTTTAAGTTTTAAAAATTACATTGATAAATTTTAATTTGTGCTTTTTTTCATATTGTCAAATATTTTCATGATGCACTTTCTGATGTTTTGATCATGAAATAGATTCAATAAGATAATTCTATGTGATATCCTAAGAGGTTATTTAAATCATATTTCGCACCTCACTAGCGCTTTTTCATTGTAATAAAAAACTTCCACGAACGAAGGCAAATCGAAATTGAATTTTATGCAACCAATCACTTAGAAAAAGCACAAAAACAGAGAAAAAGTATTTAAAAATATTATTTAAGTGACAAAATTGCTCCGAATATTGTTCAATATATTAGACGCTGGGTCTCAAGATGTCAAAACGAATACTTATGAAGCAATAAATTTTTTTTTAACAAACAAACAAAAAAAAAACTTTATTGTTAAAAAGAATTTCAAAAAAGAAACAAATAAATAAATCAAAAAAGAAACACATAAATACAAGGAATATGTATTCGACGTCAAGAGGAAAATCCTGTGCACAATAAATTTAAAATAGAAATTAAGAGAAAAAAGATGGATACATGAAGAATTTTGTTTCTATTATTGTTAAAAATATGTACTAAACAGATAAAAAAATGACATGAAAATTAAAATAAAAAATAAAATCAACATGGCTAACAGATGATATCATGGATTGAGAAACCAGTTCAAATTTAAACACATAAGTTGTGAAACAAAAAGACAGTCGCACAAGACACTAGTGAGAGTAATAGTCTTACATGGCAGTGAATGCTGGGCAGTTAAAGCAGACGAAGAGAAACTGATGACTTTCGTGAGAAAATATTAAGATAAATTTTTGATACAATAATAGAAAACGGAAACAGGAGAATTTGCTACAACCATGAATTACAATCAAAATACAAAGAACCTAACATAGTAAACAAGTAAACATGATCAAGATATCTCAAATAAGGTGGCTAGAGCATGCATTCGAATTTAGCAATGCAAACCCTGATAAAAAAAAATTACTTTCCAAACACCAGAAGGAAAAAGAAAGAAGATCTGCAATTAGATGGCTAGATAAAGAAGTGATTAAAGGATTTGGGAGTTAACAGATGGAGAAATATGGCATCCAATAGATCTACATGGGGTTAACGGACTCAGACGGTCTTGGCCGGTAACCGGCCGTAGTGCCTGAGAGGAAGAATACGCTTATGATAATAAATAAGTAAAAAATAATATAATTATATGTAGGAGTTACGGATATTTTATTTCATACAGTATTGGTTTAATAATTATATTTAGTTTTCTTCTAATAGTTTAATGATATTAGGCAAAAACAACAATTCATTATTTGGAGACATAATTTATAATCTTTGATCGCAATTTGAAGAACTATGTTCTTTTTATATATTTTTTCTGACTCTTTTGTGACTTCTGTCTGAACAAGCAAAAATATATTTAATCATAAAACACAATTTCTTAGTTACTGAAAAATTTAGTTAGATTATAGGAAATTATTAATTATTTGTAGGAAATTAGGAATTATTTGTACTAAAATACAGAGTCCAAAAAATTAGTTTTAAAATTTTTTTAAAACTCATATTCAAAAGTTTTATTAATAATTTATTTTGTAAATTAAATAAATTTCAATGATGAATCTCTTGGATCTAAATAACTGCAAATAAATGCAAATTAAAAAAAAAAAATAGTGATCGGAAGTAAGCCGTGTTTGTCAGATCTTACCTTCAACGCAAAAACAGACACCGGTGTTTCATGCTATATATTTCATAACCATAAATTATTAAAATGCTAAATATAGTATTTTACATTTTTTTTGACATAAATTATTACATGAATAATAATGAAAAAAATAGGAAAAGTATGTTTAATAAAAATCTGCGTCAAAGGATTGCTCAGTTCAGCATTTGGCAAATCCCTTTGTTGTCTACATGAAGAATTTGATTTCATATAGTTGTATTTATATTTATAGTTGTATTATATTGTAAGGATCTTATTTTAATTTTACTATATTATTTAAACACTATAACAAAATCCTTTTTTGGTACAAATATTGAGAATTTGTAATAAATTAAGGGATACATTTGTTCAACATTAAGTATGCATAGACATTTAAAAATAAGTCATATCTTGTAAGAGTATTTTTTCCTAGAAAAGGTGTTGAAATCGGGGAAAAACCCCAATAGTTATAATAATTTTAATGTTATTGTGCAACCGACGTGTTGCCATACTGGTTTTATAGCATTGCTGTTTTTTTACCAGATGTTCCAAGGTTCTCTTTGACAAATTCTAACGCCTTTTGAACACTTTCATCTTTCGTAATATCCATTTCTAAAACTTGCAAGTGACTGGACCTTTTATTCTTCAGTTCTTCAGCCCCTGGTCCAGTTGGAAATAGACAACTAGCAAACACGTGATAACCCAGAGAATCGAGGTGAATAGCTGTGGCATGACCGAATCCTCTATCACAACCTGAAACAAAAATCAATGTAAGGAGTATCATATGACGCATATCAAAGCACTTTAAGTTATAATAAATCTTGGAGAAAAAACATTATAGAAAGATTTTATGTTACGTAATTTGACATTATGCACATTTGAGAACATCCAAAATTTACGCTATAATAAACACAGGCACTTAATTGAAAATTCTTTTTTATCCTTCTTTTTTTAGTGATTTTGCTGTCACAAACGCATTCTTTAGATGAAAAAGTTTTCACTGATTGTTTCTTAAGTGCAATTAGGTTTCGTTGATACTAAAATCAATTCTATCTTTAGAAATGCGAAATCAAATAAATAAATGAATGTATAGTTTAACATTGGGAAATAAATGCTGAAAATAAGGAAAAAGTTCATACTGCGTAAATGACATAATCTGGGTTGCTAATTTGAAACAGTATCTAAACAGTATGTGCCCAAAAGTCCCGAAATTGCTAAAAAATGTTGCACCTGTTATTTTTTCGTTTAAGATTCTATTTTTAATAACCGTGAACTGTCAGTTGTCTCACTTTTTAATTGGCAGCATTTTATTGCGCAAGTAGCATAAAATATAAATTTCTGGTATTCTTTATATAATTAATACCAGCCGCACTTGGCGACCAGCTCTGAGACTTTTCATAATTGTCTCGTACAACATATAAACTATAATTATAACCAAGACGAATGCACATCACAACTGTATTCAAATATTCTAATTCTTCAGCCTCTCATCTAACTCTAACATCTTAATTAGTTTTAAGCAATATAGTAATATTTTTTTTTTCAAAATCTTACTGTTATCTACGGTTTTGCTCTAGCAGATGACTTTTATTTCAATTTTAACTGTTTTCAAATGATATCTGCGATATTGTCGAAGTTCTTTATGAAATTAATTTTAGTAATAATTTGAAATTTGCCCGGCAAATCACACAAACGACCTTAAGCAGGAACTCGTAACATTTCAGCATAGAATGCAGCGGAAGTATTGATATTATTTCTATCTCTACCGTGAGGTGAGACAGAAAACTCATTCCAATACTTTATTACCAGCTGTACTGCTTCCTCTTCCACCTCTCGAGCCATAACTTGAGTATCGTATATGTAATTGTTGTAAAATGGCCAGCTTTGTCACATATAATTGGAATGACTATAAAAAATTGCATACTCTACAATTCAAAAATTTCTTCGACTATTTTTAAATAAAATAATAAATATTTACTAGAAATAACTTTTAGTAGGGGATTATCTTTGAATAAACGAACTTTATAAATGTATGCAAAATTTTTTTAATTTGCTGAAAAAATTCCAGAGATATGGCGAAATATTTAAAAAGTAAAATTAACCTTAAAGGGTCCACACTTTTTACAGCTCAAATTATTGAGACCATAATTCACAGATTGCGGTTACCCCTTAGAAATCCGAATTCGTCGAAAAAAGGTATGTTTATTCAGGTAAAAGAACGTTTTTGTGTCTGATTTGATAATTTAAAATATCGCCTGTAATTATTAATTAGCATACCTGAGATTACCTTCTCGAACTATCAATACTGAATCCCAGATCGTGAAGATCCAATCGTTCGATCAAAAGCTTTTCAGGGATGTCCATTTTTTTCACACTGTACACTAAATATTCAATAAATATTTTGAATAAGAACAGTGGCGCATATCTTTCAATAACTCTTTTTTTCTGCTATTTCTCGGGGTTTTGAAGACTTGTATTAAATATTAGATAGAAGGCGATGAACTGAAACAAAAAAAATAATGTAAAACAGTTAAAAAAATTTAATTTCTGATCCGAGAAAGAATGAGGCAAAAATAAAAATGTGAATGAAGTGTTTATTTTAATTTATTATTATTTCATTCTTCGACTTCACATTTGTAAACTAGTTAATTATTTATTAAATAATTACTTTTCATAGTATACTGGCTTTTTTGAATTTTTAAATTGAAGAACCACCCAAAACATCTCCTATTAATAATAATTAATTTATTAAATAAATATTTAATTTAAATAATTATTAAATTAATAATTTCATAAGCTGGTGTAGCGATACAAGACAAATTTTAAGAGTGCAACAAAGTCTAGGATCTTTAATTTTAAATTTTCTTTTTATAAATCGATTTGGAAATTGCGTTCTTTTTTATTATCCTTCTTTAAATTGTGCTACCTGTTCTTCTAATTGACAAAGACTTATAACACTTCTAACACACAAGCCTGTTTAACAAAAAAAACAAAAAAAAAAACAAGCAAATTTATTTTTTAAATACGGAAAATTTCTGAGAACCTAGAGTCTTAAAATAGTCAAAATAAGCATAAAGTTGCTTTAAATTATCATATTTGAGCCACTATAACTCAGTTGTTAAGGAACTGTGCTACCTTATTTATGACAAATTTTCAATCCCCACTGGCACTGGAAGTAGGTACAGCTTGGAAAAAAAATAATCACCCTGAATAAATTTTGATCAAATGATCGGTTCTTTTACTAACTAATACTCATCGTAATGGTTCAAAGGATTGACCTCAAGTATACAGACGATGCTTTAAGTTAAGAAATCAGACACAAAAAACGTTCTCTCACCGTATAAACACACCTTTTTCTTAATGGATTATGAATTTTGACCATCAAAATAGAGGGAGTAGCTGCAATCTAGGAAATATGGTCCTAATAATCAAATCAGAAGAGGGGTTGGACGTTAGAACCTTTTAACGTTAATTTCACTTTTTTCATATTTTCCCATATCTCATGAACATTTTAGCTTGATGAAAATTTTTTTGCAATTATGTAATTCGATTGACCCAAAAATGCTTCCAAAACAAAAAAAAATATTTTTTTCATATTTATTTATTCATTTTTTATTATTATTTATATAATGGTAAGAATTTTGGATTGTAAGGTATACAAATGTTAACCTAATTTTTAAGAAATTAATTTTCTGCTGCAAAGTATAAAATTTAAACGAACAGTTTCCGAGAAATAGTAAAAGAGGGAAATTTTTAAAATTTCCCTTCTCAGAAAGTATTAGAAAGTTTTCTCCTAATTCTGTTATTTGCCACGTAAAATTACGTTATTTTCTTTTTGAAATTATATAAAATTTTACCTTTATGGTTGAAAATTTATTGCGTTATTATTAAATAAAGTAATTAAAAAAAATAAATAACTACTAAAAATATTTTTTACTTGGAATTATCTTTAGATAAACGAGTTTTATAATTTCGTGGAAAATTTTTTCGATTCACTTAAAAAATTTCCTAGATATGACGAAATGCTCAAAAAGTTAAATTAAATTTAAATTATCTAAACTTTGAAACGCTCTCCTGGCTAAATTAGTGGTACCCTATTTCCCACATTATTTCTCCCACCCAGTAGTTTTGTTCTCATGAATTAAAAGATTTATACGCCAAAAAAGGCATGTTAATTCAGAGGAAGTACGATTTTATCTGGTTTCGTAAATTAAAATATCTTCATCTTCTGATACAAAGCATATTTGAGGTCACCTCCTCAAACCATTAAAATCAGTGGTTCATAAATAGTGCTCCGTGGAAGAGTTAAAGGGTTTCCGTGAGCTAGTATTTTTTTATAACCAGTGATAGGTTTCAAAATCTCAGATAATATTTAGTTCCAAAATATGATTCATAATTTTTTTTTAATCTTTCGCTTGCCTTTATGAAATTATTTCAAGTAAAATGTCGAAGGAATAGAAAAAGCCTTTTTAAGAGAAAATATAATACTTTTAATAACAATATATTGAATAAATTATGAAAAGAACAAACATTTGTAAAATATTATAGTATTTCCCATTACGCTTTTAAAATCAAAATAAAATAAATAGTATCTTTAATAAGGAAATATGTTTCACTAGTAACAAATTTTAAATGTTTATAACTTTTCTTTTAAGTTTTCACTTCGAATAAACAATAATTCTTCTTTTTTTAATCATTTTCAGCTTATGTAAATGTACTAAAAACAATTTCATAACTAGATCAGATATAGCGCAATGACTGTGAATTCAACTGCTGGACACAAAACACAATACAGATAAATAATATTAAAACAATTAAAAATCTACATACCTCTAATTGAATACTTAAAAATAAGCTTTTACAGATAATAACGTTCACAATTACCTTAATAACTTTATTCAAAAGTCGGGGCTCCGCCGAAAGAAGGTTGATTATTTTGGAGATCGTAGTCGAAAGAGTTTTGAGTCCTTGTAGGTGAAGATCGATTTAGACCAAATGTCCATCAGAGTAATTCAATTTTTTAGACACTGCGCAAATTGTACACGGAAAAAGATAATTGGGTGATTCGTTGGAAACATGACAATTCGGACCAAAAAATTTCTTCCAATTTAAAGTCTTCAAAATAATAAAAAAAAATGTTTTTGTATATTTATTTAGTTACATTTATTAATATCTTACAGACAGCTGTGTAGTTTATTGATATTTGATCAAGAAAAAAAATAAAATAGAAATTCACCCAATTTTGAATGCCAGGAAAATGACATATTAGCTTGGAATTTCATATAGACATATTAGCTTAATTACATATGACATATTAGCTTAGTCATTTTAAGTTAATAGTAAGTAACTCATCTTAAGCCTTTATGCTAGATGGAGCATGAATCACTTAAATTAATTCTTTTATCCACCGTAGAAAGAATCAAAAATGTTTTTGTTACTGTTAAGTATGTACGGAATAAAATTGTGTATAATAATCAATCATTAAATAGAGAAATAACTTTGATTACATTCAAACATATTACAATCATGCATTAATTTTGGTATTAGGTTAATATTTGCTTTCCCTCTTTACAGTATACTGTTTAAAAAAATTCCTGGTAACACGTCAATGTCCTGGCATTCATAAGCCAGGAAAATGAAAGCCAGGATAATGGCAAATTTGCCATTTTATAGCATTTAACTTTAATTTAGCATTTTGGTCTGAGACGTTCGCATTCCGCAAAAAACAACAGGATTTCTTAAAATAACTCAGATAAATCTATGTATGCTATGTATGCTATTAGTTTATGCTATTAAGGATTTCAAGGAGACAGGAAAATGACAACATAAAAACCTACTCACCTTGAAAAAATTTTTTAAATAGATTTTGAACCAGAAAGTTGGTTCGTTATTCATGCAACAAGACATGGTCAGATAGGATGGCATCTAATCAATCTATTAACGTAAGATATTGATAGCTGGAGTTATCTATTTAGGCTATAAATCACTAAGCAAAAGTAACCAGGAGAACGACAGATTTTCGTGTGACAAACTAATTATTGACAGAAAAAATTATTTTAAAAAAAGTTTCTGTAAATAATACCCTCTGCGTATATTTTAGAAATGCTTACAACGGTTGAGATAAAAAAAAAATTCGACATTGAAAAATTTATGGGAAGTTTTGAAGCTAGTTATTATTGGAAATATTGTTTGTGACATACCAGGGCAATGACATTTTGAAATTCAATTAAATTTTTCAAATATACAAAACAGTCAATGCTAGTACAAGGTAATTTTAAAATGATAACAGCGATGCTATTTATTAAAATTTTAAAAAAAAGTTCTTTTAGTAGTATAGTATTAGATCTTGGAGCAAGAGACTGTAAATTGTCATATTTCGTAAGAATCAACCAATTAAGAAAAGCATGAACACTGTACGATTTTTTTTGAATAATAACGGTTGGAAATTGAAAAGCAGCGTTCTTACATGTTAAAGTTGTTTTTCGAAGGCACTGCTGTTGCATGACATGATGCCTTTTTTTAGAATAATAAGCTATTTTCATAACTGATAACTATTTTCATAACTCTTTCATTCTTATGACTGTTAGATTAAATTAGCCCATCTTCAGACGGCGTCCTCTATGTTTATTCGGAGAGTCAATATAAAGAAAGGGAAGCTTTGAAAAAATCAAAAGCGTTTGTAGTCTAATTTTTCAATATTTAGAAACTTACTCTAATGCTGCCTTATCCGTTCTCAAAAAAATTTGCAAAAAACTTAATAAGGTATGATTTCGGATAATTCTCATCTAAGTGAAAAAATGCCACCAAATTGACAATTTTTAAAAAAAAGTTTAATAAGCTTAAAAATATTCTTATTTTTTGTCAGTTCTGAAGCCCAGATAAGTCTCTACAGCAAGATGGCATATGAAGTATAAAATTAAAACTTTACTTCAAGTGTGAGGCACTTGAACTGTGAATTTTTTTTTATTTCCCTTGGAGAAGGGGATTCGAAGAACCTTCTTAATAAAATAATGGAAATAATCTACTAACCTGTGATTAAGACGGCTTTTCCATCAGATTGAACTCGATCATTTAACCATTTTTTTTTCGTAAATTGAAAAGTAAAGCACCCTACTAGTGCAGTCGTTGCTAAGGTAACAGCACAAGCTATGAAGTCTGTTAAAAAATGAGGAGCAATGTAAAAAAACGTACGCAAAGCTAAAAACACACCAAAGAAATGTGCCAACACAACAAGACAGTATTGAGAATTCATATTTCAATACAAAACTAATTTTTAGTAAATGTCAAAAGGAATTTTGTTTAAATTGTATGCATTGAAGCCGGTTATGGTGAGCGCTTCAACTCAGATGAAACAGTAAATAGAGAACTAAACTCGCCTACTAAAATCAAAATCTTATCTAATATTGCGATAGAGAAGGGTCAAAGGTTTGTAGTATCATCAAGACTATCTCTTTTCAAGTGAATTTTTTGTTGTTGATGAATTGATGTTTAAAACAATTGAAAGTTATTTAAATATAAATCACTGCCTTGAACCGTGTCGTCTTTGTGAAAAGTTGCACAGAGAAAAAAAAAATATGTAGGGACATTTCTGGCAAAAAAGAAAACTATAATTCCAGTCAATAAAACTAAAATGCACGGTATTTAAAGAATTTATTTGGCAATTTTTCCTCTCACACGCAATGTTTTATCGAAAATTCTGGTTTTCAAAATTATATTTCGCATTACCACGCATTTGCTAAAAAATTTAAAACTGAAAAGTAAATTAAACCGAACAAACGGATTTTATGCCATGCTCTAAGATATCGTGATAAATATGCTAAATTTTACCGCATTTATCAAGTTTATCATATAATATGAAACCATATTTCATTGTAAATTATTGATTATTGTAAGCAATTTTCGTTGTCCCATCTAACGTGACGAAAATTTGCATTTAAGCTCATTGGATGTTCATTAATGTAATTAATTTATACGAAATTGTTGTTCAAACTCAAAATATGCTCTTTTAGTTTCAATTAGTCCTTTTACCTACTATAAATTATAATATCACTGTAAAGAATAAGTTATAATGATTTTAGAAAGTCCTAAATTCTACATTAAATTTTAATGTTCTTGAAATAAGATATTTATTATCCATACCTGTGAAAACTTTTTTAGGCTTTATTATTTTAATTTAATTAAGCTAATGTACTGATTCAATTCAAAACTGAGCACCATTAACTTATTTTTAACTTCGAATTGTTTGAAATTAAATTAAAAACTAAATGCATTATAATTATAATAAATTATGAATGAGCCGTGAAGTCTCAGGATGAAGCGTGCACCTTTCAATGAGGTAACTCAGGTTCAAATCCCAGCGATGGCTGGTTAGGAAAAATTCTGCTGCTGGTTCGCATTGACCATAGCTCTAACATCAAATATCCTTAGTTTTAGACGGATCATGGGTTAGAGCCCCCTTGAAGTCGAGCTAACAGTGGGAGATTTTAGAAGTTTTCCTCTCCATGTACAGCAAATGGGTTCAGTTTTATCAAAATTCCTCTATGAAGGCTAGTTTGTCCAAATGCTTGATCTGGGAGTTCCCTTGCCTTCTGATTTGGTTTTCAAATTACAAAGCTTCGGAGCTGAACATGGGGGCATAAACTCAAAATTGGGTCGACTGTTCAACGACTGTAATAACATAAAATAAATCATACATGAACTTATAATGAAATTCAGAAAGTTCCATCACTGTTCCTCCCGCTGAGTATGCTACATTTGTCTTTTTATTACAACATAAATTTCGAAAATATTTTCATTCCTTAACTAAGGGAATTCGAAAAGCAATCCAATTTATTTTCTACAGCGCCTTCTGTCAGAATATATTTGAATTTTTAATAGAAACTCTGGAATGAAATATTTATATCCAGTCACATGAATTTGTGGCAAGAGTTATTTTTTGAATCATAACTGTTTTCCAGTCGTAAATTTTTAAAAACCGTGAGACAAATTTAGGACACCCAGTTTCTGCTGAACACTCCGTAATTCATTATTTTCGATTTCAATAAACATTTAATGAACATGTAACACCATTTTAGGTCGTGAACATTACGTGTCATCATTTTAAAAACAACTTTTTTAACCCCACATTAGAAATCGAAGCTTTATGAACTGCTAAAACTTAAATAATTTATTTAAATATAAAATTATAAATAAAAAGGGATTTTTAGCAAAAGTTCACCGTTTTCAAAGTCGAATTATGTCAACTAATTTATTCATTAAACTACACAATAGTCAAAATCTAAAAGGCATTTGCCCAAATATTTTCAGCAAATGTATCTCGGTTTGAAGACAAGTGAAAATTTTTCCAAGTAGAAAAAGAATGTTTCAAGTAAGTAATTTAGTTTCTTCTTCTTTACTTCATAGAGTGGAATCTCATTTAAAACTAAATTCTATATTTTGTAATTATTCTTGATTATTAAATTTCATTTATTCGTAATAACTAGAATTGGTACTGATTTGCAAATAAACTAATTTTAGTTATATTAAAACAATAAACTAAATCAGTATTGTAATAGAGTTTTAAGCAAAAAGTACTTTCCATTTGCAGTGAATCTCTAGATTAGAACAAATCAACAGAAATGTGAAGCTTAACTACTGCAATCTACGCAGACACGTAATGTTAAAGTACTCTATTCTAATTTGTTATGAAGAGAATTAATTTTGCAACAATGCTAGTACTATTACTGCTACCGTTGTAACTATGCATGATATAATAAAACATAATTTTAATAATTAAAAGTTGTTATTTTTCTTGGGAACTTTGAGAAAGTTGGTTGCATTTCTTGGGCATAGAGTTGAGTTTGAAAAAAACATTTCTAAACTGCTTAGGTATAGACGTAAAAAGCTGTCAATAATTTATATTGAGTTGAATTAAAAATATTTGGATATTGTAATTTTCAACTTAGTTGAAATAAAATCTTTTGAAAGATATTTGTCACGCGCGAAGCAATAGGCGTGTATTTTGTTGCTGAATATATATTTTTTTGTTATCAGTTTTGAAACTGATAGAGCGTGTATGTTATTTTCCGCCTTGGCTCTTATGTAGAAACAAAGGCCGCTTGTGTTGGCGAAAACTTTCAATTGTATAATTTTGCTGAAATCCCGTTTCTGTGTTTACCATGATAATCTTCGGTTTCATTGATGTCCCTTTGGGTTACTGCCATTTTTGTCGATCGTTACTCGATTTTTTTATTGAATTATTTTCATACTTATTAATTTAATTTATCTCAAATTTAAACCTTTGTTATTTTTTTACCATTAGCTGCACGATTGTTATTTTTTCTATAACTGTCTTTGTCTCTTATCACTACAAAGAATTTCTGGAAAAAATGAATATGCGTGCGTTTTTTTTTTTTTTTTGAACTGGAGAAAATAGTTATAGAGTATTGACTGGCAGGAGGGTTTGATTAGTACTCAATATTTTGATCATGTTTGTTAGTAAGATATGCGTTTGGTTAAACGAAATGCACGAACGGATGGTTGCGAATGGGTTTGTCGGGAAAAAAGTGAAAACGCTCATAGCTGTAAGCGGTTTCTGAGGTACTTAGTTTGAGGAGAGTAAAATGAATATGTTTAAAATTTTAATATTTACGCATTTGTGGATGTATGAAGTTTGTGCAAACCTTCTTATGAATGATATCAAGAAAAACTGTATTTGATTGTCCCAATTATCGTAGAGGAGTGGATTGACGTATGCGAGAAATATAAATGTTCTGGTATGGCTAGGGAAATTGATGAAAATAAATTCGGTAAGAGAAAATATAATTGAGGTAAACAAGTGAATGAGTGGTGGAATTAAAAAAAAAAATTGTTTTTTTTAATAAGTTTTTTTTTAAAAATAATACGCTTTTTTTCTCAGGTTTTAGAGGAAGATTGTTTGAAAAAGACTGCTTGAAGTTATTAAAAGAAAATATTGCCTGGAACAATTATCATGTTAGATTTCCGGTAATCCTTTGTTGAAAAGCCGACCCAATTTTGAGTTTACGACTACCAATGTTCGACTCCGTAGTCTTGTAATTTTGAAACCAATCCACAAGACAAAGGAGTTATCAGATCAAGTAATGGGAGAAATTGGCCTTCATGGAGGACTTTTTGATGGGACTAACCCATTTTTGAGTAAAATTGAGTGGAAAACCACGAAAACCTCCCCTTGTTAGTCTGGCGGAAAGGGGACTCTAACCTATGATCTGACTACCACTGAGGATAATTTACTTCAGCGCTTTGGTTAGTGCTAATCACGAAAAAGGAAAAGAAAATCATGCAAAAACAACCTAAAAAAAAAAGAAAAAAATTCTTGACTTGCATATAACGTTTCAATCTATATCTTTAGGATTATGAGAAATAAATAATAGTTATTAATAGAAGTTAGTGCTAAAACAGTTAGTAACTAAAAATTGAATTTGCAATTATAATTGTAAAAAGAGATGTATACCGAATTCCATTTTTTCCTTATCAAATATTATTAGTTTCTCCTAAAAGGAATAAAGATGTTTTCTAAAACGAATTAAAAAGTTTTGAATTATCACTTGTGGATTAATTTTAATTTGATTGATCTTTATTCCGTGTATTTTTTCTTCTAATTTGCAGTTATTATATTTTACATTATGCTACATTAAAAAAAGTAATTCACTATAAATTTTTTTCAATGCAACAAAAATCTGTCAAAATGGGAATGATTTAGTGTTCGTGCTAGCAAAATACTATCGATCATTAACCGAAACTCTTTGACCAAGAAAACAAACCATTTATCAATTTTTAGAAGAGGAAAGAGATTGATACTGATCACGTAATATTGACTATATAACTTATTTTTGGTACAATATATGTTGGATTTTTTAAGAAAATATTTTACTGCAAAGTCTGTACAGTTAAGTAATTAATGTATTAAAAACTATATTTAAATTGGCAAAAACTATCGTGTTTAAAGATCAACATATATATATATATATATATATATA
>NC_092204.1:109550066-109607933 GCF_043381705.1 Parasteatoda tepidariorum | reverse complement strand
TTGTTACACTCAATTTGCGCTTTTGTTTTCATCTTTTGTTTTCATATTTTGTAATCTGGCAATCTTTCTGCGAAAACATTTTTAAATCATTCTTGAAAAATATCTGTCCATGTAAGTTGTTATGATTTTGCTACTCGCTTTATAGTCCCCCCTTTTTAATGTTTTTTCTTTTTATTTTATTTTATTATCTGTTTTTACATGTTATTTTTACTTTTTATGATCTTTTTTACTTGTTGTTATTTTATAAAAAAATTTTTTGAGTGCTCCTCACACTATTGAATTAATATATTTTACCTTGGCTTTATTGATACAATATCAGAATTCACTCTGTTTTGCGGATATAATCGTGTGGGCTGAAGATAAGATTATTTCCTTTTTTTCCGACATTTTTTCCGGTTTTTTAATCAACATTTCATTTTTTTTTTAATGAAATGTTGTTTGTTATTTTTTTACTTATTATTTCCCACCCCCCTTTTTTTCATATGTCTATAATTTTTCTTTGTTTTATNTGTTTGTTATTTTTTACTTATTATTTCCCATCACCCATATGTCTATAATTTTTCTTTGTTTTATTCTTCATTTTGAACTTATCTAATCAGTGCTGTTTACTTGCAGCTTAAGCGCAATAAATGAAACTTATTGTTTTTCTTAGTGTTTTCTTGTATTTATCTATCTATCTATATATATATATATACAATATATATATCTTTTGTCTATTTTACTTTGCGTAAAATTTGTTTAAAGTTTAAGTAGATGTTTAAATAAATATTTGTATTATTATTTATATTATTACTTAGTTTTTTGGTGCAATATATAACTGAAAGTTTGATTAGATATTTTACGACAACGCTTGTACAGTGTAGCAAATAATAATGTGTAAGTATCTCTTCCAAATTGAAAATACTATTTTTTTTAATAGAAGTTCTGAAATTTAAAGTAAGAACTTCAGAATACATTTTTAAAGTATTTATTTAAGAAGCTAACTTTAAAAATAAAGATTTAGGGTAATATATGACAAATAAAATGGGAAAAAAATTGACGAATATATAATTTTTCAGAATTTAATTTTAGAAGTGGTCCTTTGTCATAATATTTAGTTAATGATTTAAAATGTCTTTCTAATTTTGATAAATGATTCAATATTTATTAACTTAGAAGAAACAATTTCACATTTTCCATTTAGTAATAGTCACGGTTTACGAGTAATTACTCCCCTTTGGGATTCGTTTTCTGTTTTTAATTAAAGGAAACAGTTTCATAGATTTATATATACGTAACGATTGCTAGCGGTTAGATTTACAGTTTAAATAATTGGTGCTCGGGCTATTATTTATTTGTTTCTACAGCATTTTCCAGAAACACATCTTTAATTTCTGAAATTATTTCAGTTCCTCATTTTGAATTATAATCAGGAATTTTCCGAATTTATAATTAATATTGTATTGCAAATAAATCTTAGGAATTGTAACTTCTTAAGTAATGTGTTAATATATTGTAATTTAATTAAAACAATGTACAAGCTAGCTTTTTTTCTAATTCGAAAATCATGTTATTTGCATGTTATGCCAATACTATAGCTTTTAGCTTTTACAGTCTTCTTTTTTTAAGGTAGCGAGAAAATTTGAACTGATATTTATAAATAAATTTTTTTTAAATAACTAATACCCAATAAATGTCAAGAATTTTACATGGGAAAAAATTTGGTAAAATTACCGTACTTTATTGTAATGACTTTTCGGGTTAAAAAACAGTCATAATTTCGATTACTAAAACCAATATGTACGGTATTTAAACCATTCAT
This sequence comes from Parasteatoda tepidariorum, assembly GCF_043381705.1. NCBI lineage: Eukaryota > Metazoa > Arthropoda > Arachnida > Araneae > Theridiidae > Parasteatoda > Parasteatoda tepidariorum. The sequence goes on along the minus strand of NC_092204.1, from coordinate 109,606,132 downwards.
TTTGTAATTTCTCCATTCATATGTTAACGGTTTACCTGAAATTCTGGTTTTCAAAATTATAATTTTTATTATCTCACATTCAGCCAAAAATTCAAAACTGAAAAGTAAATTTAACCGAATTAATGGTTTTATGTCACGTTCTAAGATTATAAAATTATCAAATTTTAACAAATTTACTTAATTTTTCAGACATATTTTATTGTAATTATATATATAAACAATATTACAATATTTATAAACCATATTTTACTGTAAATTTTACCAAAACCATTAATAAAACTTCCTGGTAAAAATTACCGAACTTTTTGGTTTTTCCATAGAGCCAAAATCACGATAAATTAACCATATTCTGATAGTTTTGGCAATACTTTTTTTCTCAGAGTTTATATGTTTTAAATTATTTCGATTATTAAACCTAAAAAATGGCAGGAAATCTAGAAAAGACATAAAATTCAGATTTTGTTTTCACAAAAAGAAAAATTTAATGTATCAAAGCAAAAATGACGCAGGAAAAAATCGATATATTTTTTCATAACTTAATAAAATTTTCCCTCAGACGAAATTTCTTGAATAGTAAGTCAAAAACTCTTATACGGAGCTTATTATATTGACACAGGCATTTTCGGGAGTCTGGGATGTAAAATTCTGGAAAATTTTAAGATTATTTTTAATACATTTAAAAATGCAATTTTTCTCTTTCATATGGACTGCGACATAAATTTTAGTTATTTACGGGTATTAAAACTAATTTAATGTTTTTAAAAAATAATCGAGAACTTTCATTTTTAAAAAAAAAACATATTATTCCCTTTTCAAATTGTTAAAAAATACAATTTTATCTAAATTAGAACAAGAGATAAGATGTTTTTGTTTTATGCTCTTTTTGCATTATAATGACTTTGAAAAGAGTAAAAGTTTCCCCTCAATTATAATTTTTTCATGGTTCTTTTATCTTCGTTAATATGATACTTTTCAAAACTTATTTAATATTCCTTCATAGAATTTGAAAGGCATATTTATTAAATACCTTAAAAAGTTATCAGGAAACATGGAAATTTATTTATATTTTGCTTTGTAATTTTTTAAAATGTAATATAAAGAGATATTAGACAATTTTTATTTTGCATACACTAATGATAAAGTGTCCATACAAAAAATTGAAGTTCGAATTAATTTGATTATTTCACTATTGAAGCACATTATTTTCAGTTCCTTACAATTAATAAACAGCAATTTTTTTAAACTTTGACTTTTTTTAAAAAATGTTTTGTAATATTTTTGTTTGTTTACTAATATTTTGAAGCAACTGCCGAAAAGTTGAAAAAGAATTTTCAATTTCTTCTTAAAAACCATTTTATTTAAACATATAATAGTATGAATCATATTTCATTATTACCACAGAATATTACAAGCTCTGAAACAAGGAACTATTATTAGATTTTTATAAAATATCACTTAGCATGTTTTTTACTTAAATCTGTAACAAAACCTAGAATTATCGATTTTCTGAAGCAAGTATTCTCAAAATATCACTAAACATGTTTCATAAATAAATGCATAACAAATCATAAAGTTACCTAAAAATGACCCATATTCTGAAACAAGAAAATATGATTATTTTTTTCAAAATATCATTAAACATTTTCTTCAATTAAATAAATAGCAAAACCTAAAATAATCCATGTTTTGAAACGAGGAAAAATAAATATTTTCTAAATATCAACTAGCATGTTCTTCAATTAAATGTATAACAAAACTTAAAAGAATCCATGTTCTGAAACAAAGAAAAATGTTTTTCAAAATATAACTACGAAGTGCCTCCACAGTTACGCTGAAGGCAAGGGGACTAAACCACGAACCATCTACCACTGAGAATATTTAACGTCAGCACTGTGGTTGGTGCATGCTGGATGCGGAATTCGTATCGACCAGCCATTACTGGGATTCGAACCCGGGTCACCTCATTGGAAGATGAGCGCTGCATCCCCAGAGCCACCACAGCTCACTTAATGGATTAAGAATTTTTTTACAATCAAATGTTTGAAGGAGAAAAACAGAAGTCTAGTTATATTAAACTAGTTATAGTAAAATGTTTTAACAGGTTACCGTACACTTTTAATTTGACGATCATGCTCAGAAACACCTTTTTTCTATTCTTTATGACTGATGTATGAAATAGAGCAGGGATGGGCAAACTACGGTCCGCTGGCCAACTGTGGCCCGCCGGAAGGTTTTATCCGGCCTCGGATCGAATTTTAACTTGCCGAGCCATGGCGAATATAAACAATATACATTATACATATATTTTCTAGTCTACTTTGTTTAAAGCTTTTTTAACAAAGTACTGATGACCATTATATTTTCTCAATTTTTGTTCTACAAAAGAAATTGATGGAAATAGTTATCACAGATAGCTTCAATTGGTAAAATGTTAAAAGCAGAAGCTTTTTTTTTATTATAGAATAGCCATAAATTGGCTCCAACGAGCGTTTGTCTTTCTCGAGGAGCATATGGAATCAAATATAGGTGAATTGAACTTCACATGTAGCAGACTGCGCATTTTAAGAGCTAACGAGCGTTTTTTTTTAGCCGGAGTGAGTTCTAACATTATTCATTGCGTATGGAAAGATTGCACACATATAACGTCATTGTAAATAATAGTGAAATTATTAAATGTATAAAACGACTAGTACTTTTTTGAGTTATTTGTAAAACTTTTTAACCCCAAAATAGCTACTAAAAAACGGAAAGTTGATTCAGAGTGCCATGCGTTCAGTGATGAATGAGCTTGGAAACATTTTTTCACAGTTGTAAAAGATAAACCAGTATTTCGACTGATGGAGCACAAAATATGACAGGAAAAAAATCTGGATTGCTTGGACTTTTTAATCAGAACTATCCCGGGAATAACGTTAGTTTCCTACATTGCGTTATATACCAAAATGCTCTATGTAAATCTGCATTGAATATGAAACCTGTGCTTGATGCAGTAGTAAAACTTGTTAATACTAATCGATTTCGTGGGCTTACTCACAGGCAATTCAGAGATTTTCTTCAGTCCGTGCATTCTGAATACTCTGATGTACTGTATTATACGGAAGTAGGATGGATTAGTGCAGGATCTGTTTTAGAGATAATTTGGCAGTTGAAAGACGACATTGTTTCGTTCAGCAGGGTGCGAAATATTAAAAGATACAGAACGGTTTTCAGACTTCGCATTTTTCACAGATCTTGTTCATCATACGAACAACTTGAATGTTAAGATGAGAAGGAAAAATCAATTCATCAATGTTATCTGGGCCCATCTCAATGCTTTTAATCTGAAGCTTAATCTGTTTTGCTGGACAGCTAGCTAAGAACGATTTGTTTTATTTCTCGAAGTTAAATTCAATATCCTCAGTAGATAAGGAAAAGCTTAAGAATTATGAATATGGCTTGAAAAAACTCCATTTTGAATTTGAACTCAGATTTCAAGATTTCAGTGCCCTTCAAACAGAATTAGAGAGAATTAGAACCATGCCTTTCAACGTGAATTGTGAAACAGTGCTGTCGGATTTGCAGCTTGAATTAATTGAATTGCAATCTAACAATCATCTGAAGCAGTTGTTTCTCAATATGCCAAAGTTTGAGTTTTACAAATCATTATCAAAAGCTAACTTCTAAAATTTAATATCTCATGCCCAGAAAATCAGTGCTATGTTTGCTTCATCACATACATGTGAACAAGTGTTTTCAACTATGTACCTTAGAGAAAATCATTTCAGAAGTAGGCTAACTGGCAAGCATTTAGCCTTGTTCCTTAAAAAAAGCACATCTCACTTCGAACCTCAATATAAGGAACTTTTAAAAATGAAATAGCAATTTCATTCTTCTCACTAAATATTTAAATTAAAACTTGTACATCGTTTATTATTTTTATTTTAGCCCACCAAACTTTTTTTACTCGATTTTTTGCCCTCAACCAAAAACGTTTGCCCATTCCTAAAATAGAGTATTAGTCGCATGTTTAGGAATGAAAATAATAAAAAAATTTCACAATTTTTTTAATGAAAATTCAAGACGGCTGTAATTATCATTTGCTCAGCACAATATTTTTTCTTTCCTCAATTAAAAAAAAATATTTTGTCAAGAATGTTTAATTTTTTTTACGTCTTACTGAAAAGTTATCAAATAAATGCATTTTTACATTTTGTACTAATGATGTTCATTTTTTATTAATTAAAGTGTGCAGAATAAGAGTGTCTATCAGCCACAGAAATTTTTGTGACCTTTATTCCAAAATCGATGATTTCCAAAGAGTTTTGAGCTAATTAATTATTAAGATAAAATTTATTTGATCTGATTTTAAGGAATAGGAATGAGTTTTAGAAAAGAACTTGTAACTAAATGGTACCACTTAACTGGGTAAACACTTTAAAATCTGCTATATACGACAATTAGCATTTACATATTACTTAAATATATAACTAAACCTATAAAACAATCTAAAAATCACCTATGTAATAAAAAAAATAAAAGAAATATTTTCAAAATAAAACATAATATGCTCCCCCAATTAAATCGATAATATATCCAAAAAACAACCAATATGCTGAAACAAGGAGAAATATGTTTTCACCATATACCTTAACATATGTTCTTCATTTAAATTTATAACAAAACTTGAAGCAACCTATGCTCTTAAACAAGGAATTTTTTATTCGAAATATTGCTCATCATGTATTCTTCAATTAAATTAATAACAAAATCTAAAATAACCTATGTTCTGAAGCCAGGAAATTTTTTTTCAAAGCAATCCCTAATGCATGTTCTTTAATCAAATTTATAACAAAATCTACAACAGCCTATGTTCTGAAACAAGGATTTTTTTTCTCCAAAATATTGCTTAACATGCGTTCTTCAATTAAATTTACAACAAAATCTAAATCAACATATATTTTGGAGAAAAAAAATTTATTCTCAAAATATTACTAATCATAAGTTCTTTGATTAAATTTATAACTAAATCTAAATTAACCTATGATCTGGAGACAAGCATTTTTTTCTTCAAAATTTAACTTACAAAAATTGAATTAGAACTATAACAAAGCCAGAAATACTTCATGTACGAGTATGTTACGATATGCAAATTTCCATACTACTTAGGCTAATATTCAGATTGGTTTAATGCCTTTAAGCTCAGAATTGGAAATCCGGGTATGATAAACGTTTGATTGGAATTGATTATGGATATGCATTGTAGGTGCCTCTTTGCTGATTAATTATGAAGTATGCCGGTTCTGAATAGAGAATGAATGATTAGTGCTATCTGAGAACACAGATAAGGTCAAATAATATCTTTTGAAATTATGCATTGTGATTAGAGATGAATTAATACTCGATCATTTCTATGCTATAAGTAACACTGAAATATTATACCTAAATAAAATATATTTCAATATAATATTAATTTATGTATATAGTAAATATGCATGTTGCATAACCTATTATCATATTATTGTAAACATATGTGATACGCTTTTTTTTCTAAAATTATTCACATGCTTTATAGTTAAGTAATTAAGGAGAGAATATTTGTGACTACCTAAATTGATGTAACAAAGCAATAAGTGTTTTAATGGTCTCTAAACGCTGATTTGAAATAAAATTTCTTCTGTTTATTCTGCAATAATGCATGCTAATGATACTTTACAGCAAACATACGCTTATTATTATTACTATCTAGTTTTAAGAAAATGCTTAGGTTATATTTGAGAAATGATTTTAAACATAGGCTTGAAAGAAGTTTTGTAAAGCATAGATTATTTACGCAAATGGTTATCGAATAGTTTATGCTTGCCAACTTATGAACTCTTAGAGAGAATATCATTTACGAATTTAAAAAAGTTATTATAAGTAATGGATAAGTTCTGATGTTTAAAGTAATTAGGAGGTATGCTCCAAAAACAAAGTTAAAAATTAATTTTCTCCAAAGCAGTGTCCATCACTAAATACGAAATTTAGAAATTTTTAAAAGACGACAGTTAAATTAACTTGTAACGGAATTTTCGCAGTATAATACTCAAAATGAAATTAGAACGGTATTCTTAGCATAAATAGCGGCTACTCTAAACAGAGATTGCGAGAGTAAGTTGCAACATTTACAATATTTTTCTTTCTCATATTGCATTTTCAGGTGAGAATTAAGCTACCATGAAAAAGTTTCCATCAAAAGTCGGTTTGGCCTTTTGAAAATGCTAAAATGCTATCAATATAATCGGAATCACAATTGGTTTTCAATCCTTTTTGTCACCATTCTTAATTACATAACTAAAAAATACCTCCTTACGAAATGTTATTCTATTCTCCCGAATGCTTTATGAATGGTATGCGTGGAAAAAAGTGTTTATAATTACCCTGTATATATTTGAGATTTGTAACGTAACAAATCTGTTAGGTATGGAAAATATTGTCAGTATTAATATATCTGAGAATATTAAATGTTCGGAGAAACGATTAATTTTAAGTTTCAATTACAATGAATAAACAAAAGATTAACATTTTTACAACATGATGTAAGTGGTCTTTTTTTCTTTATATGCAATTACGATCAGCATATAAATTCAAATTTGTAAATCAATATGTTTTTACACTTTTAATTGATCCCATCCCAAACATAAATATCCAAAATTCACAATGGTTATAATGAAAGTTACTCTACTTAGAACATCATAAAGTCCACTTTAGTGACTGTAACTCTGTATATACGCTATTTAGATCATTAAAAAAAGAAATCTTGATTAAAAAATGGTCCAGATTTCGACCACCAGTTGATAAACGACTGTGAATAAAGAACAATATAAACAGACTGGACGCGTAAAGCTTAATTTAATCATAGCTAAGATAGCAAGTTTGTTATTGAAAAAAATGCGAAAGTGAAAGGGAAATTTCTTGAATTTATTTCGCAATTATTGAAATATAGATTATTCAAATTATAATAACATGAATATGAATACAAATTTTTGTATTCATAACGGTTTCTTATCAAGCGTCAACGTTACGAGTAGATAGTAACAAATATACTTGCGATAATGTTATGACATTCATTTCAAAAACTGGACGCTTTGTAAGCATTAAATTTGCTGATTCTCCTGTCCTCAAATATCGGTATACTTTTAAACACTTCAATTCGTTAGTGATCTTTCTCTTAATTATTCTATCTGTCATACATTACAGACTTCTGAGTTACCGAAAATTACTAATAGCCTTTAAAATGATAGCAATAAATTTAAAAAACAAAATACAATTTTGGAGCATATCGCCGACTTTTGAAAATTAAAAAAAAAATCGATAACTCGTGGCAATCGTCAGGGATATTCAAACCGCCTCAAACTTGTGATCTAAATCATAGTAAGTGTTAAATGTATAATCCATTGTAGTCTAAACCATGCTCAAAACGCGTTTGAATGAAGACATGAATTTTTTTATACCCATTGCAGCCTGTTATGCCTGTTTTCATTTCAGTTTTAGTTGAAAACCGAACCCATTCATTTTCTCCTCTAATCCCTTAAATTTCTTTAAATTTAGCAATAATTTTTTTCTTTCCAGATCTTGCGTCTGTTACAGCAATGTGCAGGATGATTTTATAGCAATGGCTTCTTACTTTTTAAACGATTCAGCTTTGCATCTACTTTTAGAAAATGAACTAAAGTTCTCTTTCTAAAGAACATTGCAACGTGTTTGATCACCGACTATTATTTTTATACTGCATGACGGAGCATACTACATTCGTAGCGCTTTTGGTCTATTTACTAGATGTCCGGCTGCAGCGCTTTTGCCCTCGATTATTTAACCGATCATATTCCGCTTGCAACGTCTCAGCGTAAAAAGCATCATTTACCAGTCAAAGGAAACTATTTATTTATATTTTTTATAAGATTTCTTCTTCCAAAGCTCAGTACAACGGATAGACCAACTTTTACTAATACCTGTCTACCAGTAGACTTTCCGTAGATATACGAGTGATTCTCACGAAGCATGACAATTCACTGTCCCTTGCATCAAGATCTAATACTATAATACTAAAGTAACTTTTTTTTTTAAAAAAATTCATAACTAGTGCCCTGTTACGGTTGGGTAGTATAAAATAAAAAAAAGGAATGAAAAGTAGCTAACAAGCAAGTGATAACAATTTAAAAAAAGGAAAAAAACTAAAAATTAATGGCCGGGTGAAAAAATATAGTGGTACATTTTTGAAGTTGTGTTGCAAATTTTACAACCCAGAAGGAACATTAATTTTTTAAAGTCCCAGAAAATAACAAATATATTCTACAAAAAGACATACCTCCTCTCCATAGAAGCTATCCATATCTATGAGGAAAACAACAACAAAACCAGTGAAAATGAAGTAGTCCAGTTCTTTTTACTAAATCTTTGTTGTTTATTGGATATTATTAGGCAGACATCTTAAAAATTATCACAGTGAGGCACAACATCTTAAAAAAATCATCAATGGCACAACATCTTAAAAAAATATATCATCCATGGCACAACATCTTATAAATGTGGTTACTAGTGGTAGCTGGAGCAGGAGACCGAACTATCCCAAAATTTGTGCGTCATAAAGAAGAGTATTCAATCAAAAGGAATTCCATAAAGCTAGAAATGGCTGTGAAGGAGTCCATCAATGGCGGTGTCTGGGCAGCGGATCATATTAAAAGCAGGAAATACACAATCAGGAATTTACTTAGTAGACATTAAATCAGAGAAAAAGAAAGCACAGCAGATTGACCTGCCAACATGGCGGTAGACGTGACGCCATACCAAAAGATGTTCTCTTCCTCTATAAAAAGAGGAAGGGGGGAGAAAAAAAACGTCCTGCCAGGGAGCAGCGTGACGTTGGGGTGATGAAAGATTCGAATGCCACGAGCATCTCCCGCGCTCTGGCTTTTATAGCAAAAAGGAAAAAAAACCGAGTTGAGTACTCAAGGTACTGAAAGTATGAGTTAAAGAACTAAAATTTTAAGTTGAGATGTATTATCAATATTATTTTTAAGTGTTATTCTCACCTTCTGATTGACGTTGCAAAGCTAAGTTGCAGTCGACTTCAAATTCTCGTGCTACATCAAACGACGCCGACAGCATTTTCAAAGAAAAGGAGTGTCTGAGGAATGTGCAAGGAACTTCCTGGGGAAAATGTCCTCATTGCGCTAACGCGTTAAGGGGTGATAAGAAAAAGATGAAGAGAATAAAAATTGTATCATAAAATTATAAATTAAGCCGAAAGAATAAGTATTTTGATTAACAAAACAGGATATTTAGAAATTAGGCTGTGACTTAATGTCACAACTAGCATTGCTGATAGCATTTTAAAATGACTTTGCACTAGCATTAACTGTTTTGTATAGTTAAAAAATTTAATTGATTATCAAAATGTCATTTTCCTGGCATGTCCCAAACAATGTTTCCAATAATAACTAACTTCAAAATTTCCCATACATTTTTCAATATCTAATTTTTTTTATTTCAACCGGTGTAAGCATCTCTAGAAAACATGCAGAGGGTATTATTTACAAAAACTTCGTTTAAATTAATTTTTTCTGTCAATAATTTGTTTGTCCCAAGAAAATCTATCATTTTCCTGGCTACTTTTATTTAGTGTTTTATAACCGAAATAGATAGAGCCAGTAATCAATATTTTATGTTAATAGATTGATTAGATACCCTCCTATATGAACATGTCTTGTTGCATGAATAAAGAACCAATTTTACTGGGTCAAAATCTACTTCAAAAATTTTTTCAAGCAGAGTAGGTTTTTGTGCTGTCATTTTCCTGGCCTCTTGAAATAATCTACATAGATTTATCTACATAGATTAATCTGACTAACTACATAAACTACATAGATTTATCTGAGTTATTTTAAGAAATCCTAGTGCTTTTTGCAGAATATAAACGTCTCAGGCAAAAATATTAAATTAAAATAAAGTTATATGCTATAAAATGGCAAATTTGTCATTATCCTGGCTTATGAATGCCAGGACATTGAAGTGTTACCAGAAATTTTTTTAAACTGCTAATACTGTAAGGAGGGAAAGCAAATATTAACCTAATACCAAGTTTATGTATGATTGTAATATGCTAGGATGTAATCAAAGTTATTTATTTATTTAATGATTGATTATTATAAAAATTTTTATTCTGTGCATATCAGCAACAAAAGTATTTTTGATTCTTTCTACAGTTGAGAAAAAAAATTAATTTAAGAAATTTATGGTCCATCTAACATAAAGGCTTAAGTTGAGTTACTTATTATTAACTGAAAATGACTGTTTTTTAAACTTCTAAGTTAATATGTCATTTTCCTGGTATTCAAGATTTGATGAATTTCGATTTTATTTTTTTTTCTCGAACAAATGTCAATAAACTACACTGCTGTTTGTAAGATATTAATAAGTGTAACTAAAGAAGTATACAAAAAAAGATTTTAGATTATTCTGAAGACTTTAAATTTGAAGAAATTTTTTGGCCCGAATTGTCATGTTTTGTGAGAATCACCCATATACAGGATTTACTTTAATTATTACCTCTCTATATTATATATATCAACATAAAGGATAAGATAAAATGTTCTGTAGCTTTACAAAAGTGTGTTATTTATATTATGTTATTGTACAATGAGAGAATACATTGGGAAATAATGTTTTTTTTTTCGTTTTCTGTTCGATGAGATTTTTTTTATATCTGCAATCAGCTTTTCTCTCTAAGCTGCAGTTTCTTTTTAAATGACATTTTTAATCTATTCTTATCTGCAGCATAAATACTGCGATAAACTTCTAGCTATTCATCAGGATTAAAGTTGCATAGAAACCCATGCCTTGAAAAGTCCTCATACTCCGCTTGGGGTGCTTTCCTATTATGAATTGTTTTTGGGTGTGCTTCAGAACAATTCATAATAGGAAAGCGATTCTTGCTGCTTGCAATGACATTTCCAGGCATGGGTTTCTTTGCAATTATATTTCTGATGGTGTGCTTTAACTCCCCTAGAAGTTTATCTCAACATTTACATGACCTCCTTTTATATGTAACATTTTTGAACATGTTCACTTCGACGAAAGTAAACTAAAATTGTCATTTTAATAAACAAGAATCTGTAGCTATAGAAATAAAGCTAGTTTAAAATTTTTACAACCGAATAGGATAAGGTCAAGTATTTGTATAAATCCAACGCAAAAGTAGTTCCCCTTTGTTACAAAATAGTTTATGCTCCAAAAATTATTTTTTCTGAGATTAAATCTCCGAAAATTACCCATTTAACTCCTTTACAATAACCCTTAGTACTCTATTATTACTACCCTATTGACAACTGTAGTTTACCTGCCGAAATTTATCAATTTAATTTAAGTGATTAACAGCATAATGGTTTTCGCTTTTGTGAATAATCGATACGAAGTGACGCCATTTGCTTTAATACGAAAAAGAACCTTGTTGTTGTCGAATAACTACTGATCAATCAATAAAGTGACCCTGGGAGATTTATTATCTTACTATCACTGGTATGACACGTTTTAATTAAGAAATATTTCCTACAAGAATTGAGAAAAAGTGTTTAGCAACATTAACGTAAGAAAATTTAATGAAATTTTTGTTATCCTTAATTAGTTTACATAACTAAGCTACAAAAATACAATATGAATGAAATATTTCTTTATTCCATTATTTTTTATGTTATTAATCAGACGAATTTTACTTTGCATCTATAATAAGAAAAATCATGAAAAATTAGGAATCATTGAAATTTCTTAAATCGTATGAAATATTTTCTGACGATGAATTCTCGTTTTTCAAAATAAATTCCATTCTTTGAATGAATATGAACCATCACTAATTGGGAACAACTAGTCATTAAAAAAATCAAACATTTATTTATTTTGCAAAAGTTTGTATACAAATCTAAGACAAGCGAAATAAAACAGATGTTATAAAAAAAATAATTTGTATCTTTTTTTTCATAACTATCTATTAAAAGTTCATACACTTTTGAATTAATTCTTAGTATAAAATTGAATAATATTTCTTATTTCTCAATAGAATAATTGCCCACGATGGAAACAGGCCATCTTCGGAATTTGATGCAAGAGGACTGTATTCTTTTCTTTCTACCCAGTTCTCATCTATGTTTTTAGTAGATCACCATCAAAACAGTCCAACCTCGCTGGGATCACTCTCTCTTACGAGTGCAGGTTGGTATGGCTATAAATACGTTTTTGATGGTCCTAATGTCCTAAGATCTAATTAGATCCCCAGTCCATCTTAACTTATAGATGTTAGTAAAATTAATTATTTACCTCAAAATATTTTCCAATTTTGGCTCTAAGTTTTTCAGAAAATATTTTTTTTTCCAAGAGCGTAATATATGAAAACTAAAAGCTGAAAAGGTCAGGCAAAAATCTATTAAGGCATCATCATCATTCAGGAATATAGGATATAAATTATATCCTAAATTTTTGTAGAGTCTGTTGAGCAACATGTGACTGGTGTGAGATGCTGATTTGAGCTTGAACAAGATGTGGATGTTTTGCTTGGACTTCAACATCATTAGTCGAATAAGTTTCTCACAGTATTTCTCGACAGTTATTAGCTAGTCAAGTTCCTCTGCTATGTCGTTCGATAAATTATATATATATTTTTTGTACAATTTAGATTTTTGGTACAAGTTTTTCCAGTTATCAGGTTTAAGTAAAGCTGATTTTTATGGAAAAAATGGTTGATTCATGATCCTGGTATTTGGATTCGTTCAAAAACTGATTTAAAATTCTCTAAAACGTCACTTAAAATTTCCCTGCTCTTTTTTTTAAACTTATTTTGTTATGACTAGATTCAAAGAAACAGAAAAATAACGACAATCTAGAATGATCCTAATCATATTGACGGTTTTAAAAAATATAGCAGTTACATTTTAAGAAAATAGCTATAAATTTGTGAGGTGGCATAGTTCCCCCCGTAGTTCCTGGTTTCAGTTCATAACGTTTTTAAATGATGGCGCTGTAGATAGTAAACGTGCAAATCAAATAAAAATAATGGAAAATTAAATAAAATTTTAGGCACATATTATTAAATGATAATTATTTAATAGCTGCCGGTAGAGTCTCCCAATCCGGGCAGGTCGATGGGTAGGTATGAGACAAAGTGAAACACCCTGGTCCTCTAGGTTGAAGATGAGATGTAAGTTAAACAATCTTACCCTGTAGAAAAGTTACCGTTACGAAATCAGAAGAAGAATATTCTGGAATACTGCTACGGAGGCGCCCTCGAAGGAATTTTAAGGACTTGAGAATAGGATCTTGGAACTTAGACTCTCTTTATAGAAGCAAGGGATATTGGCTTTGAAAGGGATATTGGCTTTGGCAAATAATAGATGACTATAATGTGGGCTTGGTGACTCTTCATGAAATGAGATTGATTCGGCAAGGAATGCATGACAGTAAGAATCACACAACTTTTTACAGTTGTAACCACAATAAGCATGTACTTGGAACAGGATTCATAAAATATAAAAATATAAGGCAACTTGTCTTTCAAACCTAAGACATCAAGGTTATGTAAAATTAGATTGAAAGAGAAATTTTTTAACAATAGTCTAATCAATATTCATTTGCCAATTGAAAAGAAAAACGGAATTTCCAATTGAATTATAAGGACGCCTTCCATGAGGAAATCCATACTTTACTCTCCTCGTGCCCAAAACATGATGTTAAATAATGCTTGGTGATGCAAATGCTAAGGTTGGCAGAGAAGTTAACCATTGGTAAGCATAGCTCACATGATGTTACCAACAGTAATGGCCAGATATTTGTCTTTTTTCTGCTGAATATGATAGTGAGGTTTCTAGCCTTCTATTCTCTCACAAACGTATTCATAAATTTACTTGGGTTCACCAGACGGTGCCTTTAATCAAATTTATCATGTCCTTATCAAGGAAAGACATGCATCAGACATACTAGATGTAAGATCATTTCGTGGATCAAATCTCAACTCGGACCACATTCCGGTAATTGTAAAACTTAGGGCAAAAATTTCTAATGCCTGAAAATATCAGGGTGAGAACACAAGAAAGTTTAATTGTAATTTTCTCAAGGAATATGATACAAAACAGAAATATAAAACTGTAATAGAAAGCCGGTAGAAGCACACTAAGTTTGAAGAAATAGAGAGTGTATATATGAGAAATGGAAGACACTCATAATGGTAATATTAGAAACTGGGGGCAGTGACATAGATAAGATCAAAAATACCAGCAAGAAAGGCTTCTTTGACCAGGACTGTAAGGTCACCACTGAAAACAAAAATAGAGCATATAGAAATAAGCTACAAAGAAGACGTTCAAGAAATGTTGAGGAGGAATACAATAATGATAAAGGAATTTAAAAAAAAGATACATGGAATAAAGGAGAAATTTTCATGAAAATTTCCTAAAAGATATTGAACATCTAAGGGGAGTGGGAAAAATCAGAGCTTTCCTTCATTAAATTAAGCTTGTACGGCAAAGTTTCAATCCAAGAGCTGCGCTCTGTAGAGGAAGGGATGAAACATCCTTAGTAACAAATATGATATTCTTGATAGATGGAGAGAACACTTCGATAAATTGTTCAAGGCTAATATTTTCCCAAAAAAGTGCATCAATAAAGAAAAACAATGAGACCATTGAACCACCTTCTTTAGCTGAAATAGAAATTGCTCTAAAAAATAAAAATAAATCTCCTGGTCCTGATGATATCTCATCAGAATTTCTTACAACTGCAGGACCTAGCTGCTAATTGCTTTTATTTGATTTAATTAAAATGATATGGAATGACGAAGCTCTTCTTGAGTATTTAAAATTAGGTACTATATCTGAATGCGAAAGGTGATGTGTTGGACAGCTGTAATTATAGAGGAATTAGTCTTCTTTGTTCATGTTATAATTTTTTTTAGTATTCTATTTAAGAGGCTATCAACATATGTAAATAATATGATTGGGAATTATCAATGTTGGTTTAGAAAAGGGAAGACAGACAATCGAGCAGATCTTTTGCCTAAGACAGCTTTTGGAAAAGTGCAGAAAATAAAAAATCGACACCCATAACCTTTTCATAGATTTCAAAACTGCATATGATTGTATTAATAGAAAATTCGTTGTGGAAGCTATGCATGAATTGGGAATAGCAGAGCAACATGTTTCTCTGGTCACTCTTACCCTTAAAGAAACAAAGATTTAAATTAGTATCCAGGGTTGCTTGACCGAACAGTTGCATATAAAGAACAGCGTAGTTCAAGGAGACGCATTGGATTTTCTGTTATTTAACATTGCCATAGAAAAGGTTATCATAGATTCTAACATAAACACCTGAGGAAATGTCTTTAGTAAGTCAGCCCAACTATTGGTCTATGCAGGCGATATCGCTATTGTGGCCCGCACTAACCAAGCTTTTAAACAAGACTTTACTGTATTAAAAGAAAAGGCAAAGACTGTGAATTTAATAGTTAGTGAAAAAAATCAAGTACATGCTGCGTCAATTAGAAACTGAAGAATACAAGTTTGAGAAAGTGCATTGCTTCAGTTATTTAGAAGTAGAATTTAACATCATCAATGACCTTACTACAGAAATACATAAACGAATCACAAATGCTCATAGATGATTTCACAATCTGGAAAAAATATGTGAGATCCAACTTTTTAAAATTAAGAATTATATAAAACTACTATTATATAAAACTCTTATAAGACCTGTCTTGAATTATGATTATGAGACCTGGGCCTTGACTTTGAAAGACGAGGAGGCGATTTAAATTTTTGAACGAAGGGTCTTGGGAAGTATCTGTGGTGGAGCTCAGGTAAAATGGGCTCATAGAAAAGAAGAACTAACTCTGAGCTGTATAAAATATTAAAGGAATCTGATGTTGTCAAGTACATAAAAATACAAAGACTGAAATGGGCTGGGCATTTAATTAGAGTACAGGAAAGCCGAAACTACAAGAAAATATTTTTATCAAAACCTATGGGTACAAGACGAGGAGGAAGACCACCTCTTTTAGGAGGATCAATAGTGTTGAGAAGACATCAACACTTTGAAAGTCAAATACTGGAGGATAGTCACTAAACAGAGGGACAATTGAATTGACACTCAGGGCTGCCATGCCTATAAAGAAGAATAAAATTATTTATAATATTTTTGCAATCAGCTGCAATCACATGACTTAATACATCTGTAGCACGATTTTTAATAATATTCCTTCATTTTGCAGGTTTATTGTCTGCAGAGCATTCTATCGAAAACTTTTTGAATTAAAACCATGAACTATTTTTTATTTTATAACCATCGTTGAACAGCCGACCCAATTTTGGGTTTACGACTACTAATGTTCAACTCCGTATCCTTGTAATTTTGAACCAATCAAGAAGACAGGTAAACTTCTGGATCAGTATCCCCAGAGGTATGGATTTGTTATGGGAACATGGAGGACTTTGCGATTCGACAGANAATTTTGGGTTTACGACTACTAATGTTCAACTCCGTATCCTTGTAATTTTGAACCAATCTGGGGATCAGTATCCCCAGAGGTATGGATTTGTTATGGGAACATGGAGGACTTTGCGATTCGACAGATTTAACGTGCATCAGTCACCATTTACAACACGGGGAGTCGTCGGCCGGCGAGTATCGAACCCACGAACTCTGGGACATGGGCCCAGTGTCCTACCAACCAGACTATCCCGGCCCTAACAAAGAACTATTGAAGAAAATTTATCCTTTGTCTTATGAATTTGATTTAGTTTTTTTAAAAACATGATACGTGAAACATGATTTAGTTAAAAATTTATTTGTGTCAAAAGTAAAATAAAATTTAAAATTTATTTGTATTAAAAGTAAAATAAAATTAAAAATTTATTTGTAATTTTCTTATGGTCACTCCAAGTTATAAAGAAAAATTACATTTTTTAACGTGTGTATTATTATATGTACGAGATACTACGAAAATCATTTTAATCCCGATAGTAGAGCTAGCTCAGCACGGCAATGGAGTCGCAGAATTCGCATCAACCAGCCATCGCTAGGATTCAAACCCAGGAAACTTCATTAGAAAGCGTGCAAAATTTTGCATATTGCTGATAAAAGTTGACTTTTTAAAATAAATGTCACAGTAATATTTATCTTTTACGAAATTTAGCTATTTTTTTTCTAAACTGCCCAGAGCAGAATTATTATCAAATTTGAAAGTTTGTTTTCGTTAAAATATTTATGTTATTTTTCTGTTTTTAAATAAACTTTTCTGAATCCTCTGGGAGGGTAAAAAATAATAAATAAGAGTAATAAAAATGACATAAATGGAGTTTTGGTCATCAGTTTCGATGCGAGAAGATAAATTTAATAATATTATGCCCAGAGGGAAATATTCTGTTATAGTTAAGAAAATTTTCTTGAAAATTCTTATTTAATATGCTTCAGAAGAGTATAATATTTTTTGTCCTAAATATTTTACTTTGTTACTTCTTAATACTTTTATTTTATACAAAATTTTGATATCCGGTAGCGCTTTGAGATGTGAAATAAAAACCTTTTTGTATTAAAAATATTTAAAAACTTTTTTTCCCTTTTTAGCAAATGACGTATGAGAAAGCATCTAATAAATGTGAAACCTGACATTTTTTTACAATTCTTAATTTCTGCATATTCCTTATTTTATAATATATCATTCATGCAAAAAATATCAAAGGTTTAGTAAAGTTAAATTACATATCTTATATTATATGTTTTTTAATTAAGTAATGTAATTTATGTTTTTTAATTATATATCTTATATTATATGTTTTTTAATTAAGAATAATTCTTAAAAAAATTTTTTTTTATGACCGCTTAGCAAAAGAACACGTTAAATGGCTTTCCAAAAGTTTAAAATACATTTTATGATTCATTTACTGATTAAAAACTTCATTCACCTCAAAAATGCATAAATAGAAAATAACAGTCAACATTTTCAAGCGCTCAAAAACAGGAGCCCATTTTCAATACTTTTCAGATATGAATAAGAAACGATTTCAAATCAATTTTGTTTGTTTCTTCTCACTCACGTCTGAGGAGTTTTAAAAATAGGCTTCCGTGTTCGTGCGCTTGACACATATCGATTGCTATTTCCTATTTATATATTTTTAAGGCGAATAAAATTTTAATTAGGTCGCATCTTTTCACTCTTGCTTCTTAAGAAAATTTATTTAACATTTTATTAATGTTTGCAAATATCGAAAATATGGTCTGTCCAGTCCGGAATCTATGTTTGAGTGTTTTTTAAAAATTACATGAAATATTCTGAATTTTTAAACTTTTGAACCGAGAAAAGAAGTTCACAAACATGCTCAATCCATGAATTTTTGCTAAAAATGAAATTTTTTTTTCACTTTTTGACATATCATGAAAGTTATGCTTCAATATAAATTTTGTTTTCTTTGAATAAAAATGTTACATTATGAATAATTTTTTAAAATTGATAATGATATTTTTACTTCACTTAAAGCTCAAAATCAGGGAAAAAAGAAAACCAATTTTTGTCGCGCTTTCTAACATAAGGTTCTAACTAAGGTAAAACATAAATTTAACCTTATTTTAAAAGAATTTTAGCATCTATATTATTTAGCAATAAAAATAAGTCAACTATTCTTAAGATCGTTTGTGTCCTGAACCTTCCTTAAGTCAGCGGAAAAATATATTATGTAAACAGAGTTCAAAAAATTCTACTCACAATTGTTTTCCTTTTGCTTCTGAAAGCTTGAAGTGTGCAAAATAATATTTAAAAATAATGTACTCAAATCAAATGTTTGACGAAGTTACAGTAACCATAACACGCAGCAAATTACGAAATTTTAAGCATCATTTGCTTTTTTTCAATAAATCATGTTCTTACTTATCGTCCATCGACATAACCGAATGTTTTGTTTATTTAAGATACAAAAACTTTTTTTTTTATATAAGAGTTTTAAAGGGTGCTTATTTGACCACCACTTGCAACAGCATCTTGTGAGGCAAAATGATCTATAAATCTGGCAATAGATCAATCTCTCAATGCGAATTTTTGAGCATATCAATGTTGCTCTTTCTATTTTATTTGTCACATTATACTTTTATTTTATATTTAATATCCAGCGTTGTGCAGCCGACATATTAAGCTCAAACGACAAGGCATATTAAGCTCATTAAACACAGACTTTAGGGGCATTAATGCAATATAAGTAAATGGAATATTGCTCCCAGTGCCAGTTTGAAATATATTATGCCGGTTATTAAATAGTATAAAGTTGACGCCGGCTAAATGCAGCGCTTGAAGACGCAGGTCATCTACTAACATACCGGCTAACGTACCTGATGACGGTTAACGAACACACTGGGGCCCTATTACCAACTCATCGAAATTTATTCCGCTCGGAAACGATTCCGATCGGAAACTAGCTTTCATCGGATTGCCAATTTCGTAAAACCCCCTTTGCCGTAACATGAGCATATCGGAATCTGGAATAGATATCGCCATTCCGCACGATTCCGGTGAAATTTGAGTATGTAGGCTGGACTAACTTTGACCAATTAGAAAATTACTATAATTCTAATTTATTAATCTGGCACCGATATGTTTGTTTTCTCTACTTCTATGCGAGCTAAAATCGCATTAACTTAGAACTGAAAGCTTAAAAATTCATACGTTTTACTTTAAAAAATGGCTTCCCATACAAAAATCAACATTCGAAAGCAATATCCAACACTGAATGCAATTACAATAAAATTCCAGAAGGAAAATCAAGGTTGTCTATAATTATTTTCATTGCAAGGATTAATTAAAACCTTGGGTTAATTAAAACCGAAGGAAGGATATTTGCTTATTCAACCATAATTACTAGTTTGAAGCGTCTAGTTCTATTATACTGCAGCTGTAAATTTGTTAAATTTTCCTATGAGAAATAAAAATTAAAACTCTTTTTCATCAAAATAATTATCCGTAGCATTTATTATGAAGAAATCTGCCAAATCCTTACTTAACATCCGCAAAAGACTATCTACCCTGCTAATGAATTGCCCTCAATCAAATGCTCTTCATTTTGTTTTGTTTTAACAAAGAAGGGAGATAAAATAATTCATAATTTATGTAAATATTTAAACATTGCTGTCTTTATGTTTCTTTTTTTAATTTTTAATTTATCATTTTTTTTAAGAAAACAATCATATTTTGCGTTACACGTAAAGGGAAACCACGAAAATATCTTTCAGATTGCTTGACGCTTGAAGAGTTCCAGCTCAATGTTCAGAAATCGTAATGAATTTTTTTTTATATAATAAATCATTTTTTAGCATCTTTGACAGACAGTCAATTATATTTGTGAATATAACGAGATGCTCTTTATATTTTTTTATTTAAATTTATAACTCATCCCAAAAATCAAAGTAACTCGCAATTTAAGTATCGGTGAAAAACTATGTTACAAAAATAATTTATTTTAGCAATGATTAAGTTGAAATTAAAATGATCAAATTTTGTGTTAGACGCAAAGAAAAACTACGAAAATGTTTTTCAGATTGCTTGGCGGTAATTGGACTTCAACTAAATATTCATCATTATCTCAATTAAATTTTTTTTTCCATAAGCAATCATTTCTTATTAATCAGGCCTAGCCGTCGTGGCTCAGAAGATCTGGAGTCTCCTTGAGGTCAGGCTAACCGAGAGAAGTTTTCGTGGTTTTCCGCTCCATGTTACGGAAATGAGGGTTAGTTCCATGAAAAAGTTCCCCACGGAGGCAAATTTCACTCAATACTTGAACAGGACTCTCCCTGTCTTCTGGGTTGGATTTAAAAATACAAGACTACGGAATTGAACATCAGTATTCGTAAACACAAAATTAGGTCGGCTGTTCGACGACGGTTATAAAATTATGAAATAGATAAGTTATCATCTTTCTGAATATAACGAAAAGCTATTCTTTTTAACTCAATTAGTAAAACAAGATAAGCCGCAATTTAAGTATCCAAATACAATTATATTTATGGAAGCTATAAAAATATCCTATTTTAAATAAAATTAAATTAAAATTATCAAATTTTGTGCTACACGCTAAGAAAAACTACAGAAATGTTTTTCAGATTGGCTTTAATCGCTAGTAATGACAGAAAACAGGGCCATTTTGATCATTAAAATAAACAAACTCTTATCGGAATTTAGATTTCGCTTGCTCTAAACCTGCCGGAATCGGATTCGTAATTATTTCGCATCGGAATTTAGTTCCGAGCGGAATCAAGAGCTCGTAATACGGTCTAACTGACATTCACGGATTTATGACGTCACGAGAGCTTCATTTCGATCGGAATCAGATTCCGTGAAGCTGGTAATAGGGCCCCTGGTCATCAAGTGGGTGCTAGTTAAATACAGCACTCGTAATGAAAGGGATATGACCGTAATTTAAGCGTAATGTTTCATGAATATAGTCGTAATTGAATATTTCAGAGGAAAAAAAAACGATTTCAAATTCAGACGAATCTCACTCAAAGTTTGGATTAAAAACATCAATGTAGTTTGATTATTTATTTTTCTAATTTTTTTTCAGAAAAAGCTTGAAAACCGAGAAAGACAAGAACCAATAAAGTCTTCAAAAATGAAAAATTTTATTACGTCAGTCAAAATTTTTAGTCAAATCGGAATAAATTACAAATAGAAAGTAATGCTACCAATAAAAATCGAAATGAACTATACAAAGTCTCCTTTCGCAAAATCAATTCTATTAGTTATTTTATTTGAACTTATTGAGTTTTGTGAACGAGAGCGAGCGAACAAAAATTCAGTAGAACTCTCAAATAAGACTTTTACGATATTTTACTGTTATGTTACGTTTTTCTACTATCGCTTTAAAGAACGGAAGGATGAGTATTTTCTTTTCATTGGCGAGGTCTTGGCGACATCGTGGCTCGTTTCTAAGGACTTCGCCAAAACAACTGAAACACGAGATGAGGTAAGCCAGACGGCAATAAGTAAGCATGAAATCGTGTTCTTAAACCGAGCACAGGTGAACGTGTAACGGTCATAGCATTTTGTTGCTTTTTCTGTTATCCTATGTTCAATTCCAAGAGAATCTAACATCAGTAACATGTAAAAGAAGAATTAATGATTTATGAGACAATTTCTAAATATATAATTTACGAATAAGTTACTGTTACAATGGTAGATCTTCCCCATGTGCATTTGTTGATAAAAGGATTATTTATCGTAACTCATTTTGAGCACTGTGATTTGTGTTGCTATAGCAACCAAAAGAAGCTTAAAGATCAAGTGCTTTAAAAGCAGGTGAGAAATATATTTATCTCAAACAACAGTTATCTCAAATGCCATTTTGTAGTTAGGAAATATTAAGTCTGTTGAAAGGTTTGAAATTAAACATTACATTTAAAAATAAAAATACACACTCATACTTAAATAAATTTGTTAGAAAATTCTGATTTTGATCTTTAATATATTTAAATAAATCGTGTAACAAACTTTAATTTAAAAATAAAAAAAAACTGAGCAATCGGTGTCTGCAATTACAATACGAAAAATTATTTTACTATTTCTTTGCCTAGTGCAAGGTAAACTTAGGTAAAATGAAAATTAATTATGAATCGCGCATAAGTTTCAGTTTATGAGTTAGAAGATTAAACTCTGATGGTAGTAGTGATTTGAATTTATAAAAATCTATCTCTGTTTTACTTTATTTTATTGAAATATCGCGTGGTTTTTCTTCAAGGTTTTTCTTTGATTTTCCTCATAGAATGATTTTATATTTGCCCATATTTTGCCAAGAACAAAATGCATGGAAAACTGAACTTGCAAGGATAAATACAGAGGATTATTTTCCATTAAAGTCCTAAATTTTTGTAATGTCTGTTGAGTGACTTATGAGGTAAATGATCTAAACCAGTTTTAGTGTAAAATACTTTTTGCATGTTGATTAAATATACTTGAACTACTGTACCTTAAAAAAAGTGTAAAATCTATTTGGCGATTCATTTAAAATTGAATATTACCAAGCTTATTTCCTTTTACACGAGCAAATTTACGTAAAAATTATCTTTCCATAACTATACTTAAAGTAAAATTATTTGACAATGTTTTTTTAAATTTAATAAAATTTACATTTGAGTGCAAAATAGTGACTTTTAAATCAGAGATAATCACGTTAAATCAGAGATAATCACGTTAAATCAGAGATAATCACACTAAATCATTGATAGTCATGTTAAACCGAATTTATCAATTATATTTAAGTGCAAAATATTGACTCTTATTCCTGTGATATCAATTTACGATAGGGTGTCAAAAAAAATCAAAAATGAATCATATTTAAAGGAATTGCTTAATTACTTAAGGAGAGCAAAACAAATGACATTCAAATCTAATTATAATTAAATACTCATTTACGCTGATATATGTTTAAAATGATTTAGTTGGATCACAAGTACTGAGATTATGGAAAACTGACTTAAATAATTACCCAATGTCGAAAATTTTCTTTTTTTAATGTAACAAGTTGAATGAAAAATTTCAACATGCACAGATCTAAATTTTTAAACACGAATGCAAATAAGTAAAAGTAAAATAATTTCCAATTTCACGTTTGATTCGCGTTACAATAGAGCTTTAAGTAACAACGAAAATATTAATATTGCAATAAAAGATATATTAGCATATGTTTTGACCACTCAGATCTTTCTTTTACACTTGACACCTATAAATTTTCGGAAATATTTTTATGAACTAAGAGTATTTAGTAAACTCAGTCGTGGCTCGTGTTACGTGTATTGAATAAACCCTTCTATAAAATATTCATAAGAAATTTAAAGATAGTTGTTAGTTGTTGGTATAATGTAAATGTAGCACGTACAAATATAGAATAAAATGCGATTTTTGAGCAATACTTAATTTGTAGCGTCATTTCAATGCTTGCAGTTTGCTTTTCGATGTGGACTTTTAACGAAATTTTGATTTTTAAAAACAATAAATTGAGAGTTTAATGAACAGATAAACTGCGTTAGCAAAAACAGCATGCAACGTGTGCTTCCCTTAAATTCATTACTTATTGTTAACTTTTTTTAAAGTTTATGAGTAAATCAGACAATGGATTTTAAGAGCTAAATGCTTTAGATATAATAATTTACCCAAAACTGACTGCTGCGTGCTTCCCCAGAAGGCTTTGAATTAAGCGCTGTATAGCTGATTCTAACTCTTGTGAGCTGTAAGACTCGTCATTAAATTCAGTGTTTGAAAATAATTTAATGGATGCAAGTTAAGAATAAGTGTAATTGTAACATAAATTTGAATAAAAGTAGCTTTAAAATTATCTAACGATTGCAATAATAGTAGAGTCATGCCAGGATAGCATCTGATTGGATAAGGATATAGAGTAAAAAGAAATAGGTCCTCAAACGTTTTGGCTTAATTATCCGCTTTCTAGCCACTTTAATTCTTTACTTTAATTTAGTAAATTATATTTCCAATCTCCGTGCCGGATAGCTTGTTGGCAGGAAAATGGACTTTCGTTCGTGAGAACGGGAGTCCGGCCGAAGACTTCCCGTGTAGTAAATGGTAACTGGTGCACGTTAAATCAGTCGGGTCAACAAGTCCACCATGTCCCCATAACAAATTATGCCTCCGAGGTACTGAATTGGATTTAGATCGTTTTCTGGTCCACTCCATGCAGAAGTTGAATTCTTTGCCATAGATGGCGCTACTGTAAAACAAGAAAAATCATACCCCTTGTCTTAATGGCCTACGACAAAAACAACACATATTCCTAACTTGCTTTCCGTTTTATATCGTTTTCTCGCAAATAAAGTTTTGTGTAATAGAGCAAAGTATTCGTTTGCAGTGGTAAAAATAAGTTTTGTAATAAAAAGCTAAAGTAAAAAAAAGGTGCTTTTTCATGTAGAATAAAACCGCAAAAAATAATCCTACTATTATTGATTCAATATACAAATTTAATTAAATATATTAAATTCATTCGCATACTTTTTCAATTAATTTTGTCTCTTAATCAAATAATTCGCTAGAAAGTAGTGTTAAGATTCAGTTCTAGGCCGAAATTTGAATGAATAAAGAAGCGATATGTTATGTTTTGAGATAGAATATTCTATAAAAATTGCACTTACAAATTACTCAGTGCTAAAGCTATCGTCTTCGTGGTTTAAATGATGAGAAATATGAAATGTTTCAAAATCACGTAAACTCTTGAAAAATCTCACGTGCTTTGAAAGTATCAAGATTAGTTCTTAATTACCGAGTGAAATAATTTGCTTATACCATTACTAATTATCTGAATACCTAAATTAGATCCTGTTTTCAATAAGAGCTTATTTTCAACAAATTTTTTCACGAGTAATTTTTTCAAGCTTTTCGTATATTTTCAATTTTATTTTTGGCTGCTCATTCATAGCTTCCGTGTCTATTTTATTGTTTTTGATTTCTTTTCTCCTATTTTTTGCATTATAGTTGATTTTTAATTTGATTTTTTTCAGTTTTTATGGCGCATCAAACCTGGTTAGATGATTTTCAGCTGTCAGTAATATTTCTTGACTTTAAAAAATTGCAAACGAAACTGCCACCGCTATTTTAGGTGTTTAATTTAACGTCAAATTTTATTTTTCTGAAAAAAAAAATTAATTTGATTTAGAACACTTGAAACTGCGAAGGTATGTAGAGAAATGTACAAGAAATACGATAGTAAAATTCGAGGATTTTTAACTGTTACCCCGTAGTAAAAAATATCATGTGGGTCACTCTACAGACCAAAGAAATGGAACTACAGAGGAGAAATTGGACATTCTGAAAGGATCATAATTGCTTACAGATTTACATTAGTTATCTCTCAAAATTTTAAATTTGTCTAAAAGTTATTGTAATTTCAGGTACATGAATTTTTCTCTCTTTTTTTTACGTTGTATTTTGATTTTTAGAGTAAGAACTATATGGCCTAAAAACGTGAAATAATGGTAAAAAGTAAAAGAAAGTATAAGGAGTAAGGTGGGGAAAAAACTCGATAATTAATTTAAGAATTATCGGTTAAGTTCGTAGTAAAAAAATACCATTCATACCAATTTACTACCTGTTGAAATCAAATAACAGAATTGGAATTTGACTTTTTTCGCCTTATTTGTTAACTCATTAGAGTTTTTTCGATGGTTTATTCGAAAGTTGATGCAATTTTAAATTCTTTTTTCAAAAACTTCTCTAAGTATTTTTGCCTTAAATATTTATTATTTATCCATTGTTACAGAAAAATAAAATTTTTCACTCTCGAGATCTTCATTTTACAAGCTCGCGTTTAAGTTGATTACAAAAGTAACAAAAAAAAATAACTTGATAGGTTAAATGTTGAATCCTAACATTTATATTGAATTTTTTAAAAATTACAAAAAAAGCAATAAAGGAAAAATAAAAGTTATTCCCCTTATGAGTTTCAACAAATTTTGTTAACGTATACAATTACTTCTCAATTATTTCATTATTTTTGCTTCAATTTTTTGATAACTACTTCTCTCAGCTAAATAATAAATAAATAAAATAAAAAACACTGTCCTTGATTCGCACATAGTAGGCATAAGTAGGTTATTTTTTTATGCTATAACGTCTCAAATCTGGTCTGATAGCTTTCATCAATTTTGTAATTTTTTAACATCTATATATACTCCATATATTACTCTATGAGCCACCTTATTTTAATAAACGGAGTTTCAAAAAATATTTTCTCGTGTTAAATTTCGTTTTGTGTTATGTTATTTTCAATCTTTATTCGTATACGCATTTTAATCTAATATTTATGTTTTCTGTTGATTTCCAGCTTTGATACCTTTTTCACGTCGCTTCTGCATTTCTTTACATTTCCTTGCGTTTTTGAAAGACTTTTTGCTCATAAAAAAAGCAAATATTGTTTTTCTTTGATCTCTTCAAGTGAGATAAATAGGCTATTTTTCTTTTTAAGTTGTCATAGCGTGCCTAATATAGACAGATATCTTTCTTTCCCTCAGTGATATTTTATAAAAAAATATCCGTATCTACTCTATATCTTACTCTATGAACACATTATATATTTTAAGAAAAAGAGGTTTTAAAAAGAAGTTGTTTACCAAATAACACTTGTCTATAATCAGGAAAGTTGTTACTTCCTCAAGCTGCCAGGTTATTACGCTTTGAGTCATTCGAACCTTTTTATTTTCTTTTGAAAATAAGCCAAACTTTCCTGGAAGCGAAAGCAAGTACTTTCTTTTGTGTGGTTATTTTAGAAATATAGTACAAAATCGAATAAATTAATTATGTAAAATTTTATTTAACTCAAATTTTTAAAAAAAATTTAAATTTTGTAATCTGAATAATTAAAAGTAATGTCGAAGAAAAAGTTTCGTTGTGTATTCATTTAAATAAGGAATGTTTAATTTTGATGGCAAATTTTAATTTTAAAATTATTTTATGCAGAACTGTGGATTCAGTAATTGAAATATAACTTTCCTTCCGACCCCGTACTTATCTGTAAGTTAATTAAAATTTTCACCGAATTCTGAGAATATATTAATATTATTAAGAAGATATAAATTTCAATTTAAGCAAGCACGATTACAGTTAGAAGTAATTTTAAAAAATATATATATTGCATGTTATATAATAAAAGTTGAAGACGTGAATCTTACAAAATATATTTGTACGAATTATTATTTAGTGTTCCAAAAAATTATATTATAATTATTAAAATAATATTTAGTGCGCCAAAAAAAAAAATTAACCACTGTGAATAAATTTTGATCCAATGATCCGATCTTCGCGTTTTAGAACTCAATCTTGATAGCTTGAGGGGGTGAGCTCAAATATGTTAATTAATTAGTGCAGACGATATTCTAAGTTACGAAATCAGACACAAAAACTTGCTTTTGCTCAATAAACATACCTTTTTTTCGAAGGTTTAGGATTTCTGACCTCCAAGATATGGCGGTTAGCCATAATCTGGGCAATATGGTTCCCCTTGTTCGGCCAGGAGATTGATCCAAAGTATGGACCCCTTAATGTTAATTTTACTTTTCGCATATTTCGCCGTTTCTCTATAAATTTAAGGCGAATTCAAAAATTTTTGAAAACAATTATATAATTCATTTAGCCACAGATAATTTTGCAAAAAATGAATTTTAGAACAATATTTATTATTTTATTCAATAAGAGTCAAAAATCCGAATAATACACAAAATGTACTTTCCCCGAATAAACATACCTTTTTTTCTCCAATGGATTCGGATTTCTATCCACCAAAATATGGAGGGTAGTCGCAATCTGGGAAATATGGACGCAGTAGTGAGTTTTTAATATTTTATTTAATATTTAGTTTAATACTATATAATATTTATTTAATATTATAACGTCCTTTTGCTTGACAGATTATGATTCATGAGTCCTAAACTATAGGTAAAGATCAGAAATCTGGGAAATACGTCTCCAATAGTTCGGTCAGAAGAGTAATTCAAAGTTGGCACACCTTAATGATCTGAAGAACGTCCATGTCTCGAGAACTTTTTAAGCTATTTGAAAAGTTTTTGCACACAATTATAAAATTCTCTTATCCAAAGTCAATTCTATGCAAAAATAACTTTTATTAAGCATTTTTTATTTTTTCAGTATTTTATTTAATAATACAGAGAAACTTCCAGGAAGAACCACCTCCGAGTAGCGACTTCCTTTATTTACGACCATTTTTGGGAGACACGGACAAACCTTTGCACCCTATACGAAAAAGTCAAATGAGGAAGTACGAGAAGAAGAAAAAAACTATCAAAAAAGAAAATATAAACAAAACAAATAAGTAGATTCAAATGTATAAAAATTTTTTTGATATCTTTTATTTAGAGATCTCTTTTTGACGATCTTTGAAAGAGAGCCTCGTGTTGCGCATCAACGACATTTTACAAATGATTTATTTTTGGAATTGAAATTTAAATTAGAAAAAGAGAAATTATTTTCCAAAAAAACTAAGCATCGCAAAAAAATCTTATTATTTTTAATTAAAGTAAATTAATTTTTATGATATAAAATCAAATGCAAACTTAAACAAAAAGCATAATTGCTTATTTATTTAAAATATTTCTATCATTTATAATTGATAAAATTTTTTTTACGCATAATTATATGAGATGGGGTCATTTTTATTGACGCTGAATTTTGTTCATCAATTCGGCTCTCCTGACGGCAACACAAGTGGCATTTCCGCTCCTAGAAAATGACACTAAACAAAATTAAAATCACTTGCAAAAAATCATGTAACTTCGATAACATTTTGAAGGTCAAGGGAGGTAACTCCTACGAACGACCAACCTCCATTACCAACCATTTTACTGTGGAACAGACAGTGGTCACTCCCGAGTGGTTTTACTGTAGAAGATAAAAATTTTGCATTGTAACGTAATAATTTTTCTTACATCATTTGAAAGTCTGCCTTTTACATCGCAAATGGCAAAATTTCAGCAAATTGGTTAAATAGTACCCGAGAAATCGTATTTTAGATATGACTTCTCAAAAATTCAATTCCTCAGGAATTATTCAATCGATTTCGCCCAAAGTTTGTATTTTATCATGTAAACATTACATACCTTTGCCATTGCATACTTTAAAATGATGTAAGAAATTGGATACCTCACAATTCAAAATTTTTTCGACTATTGCTTAATAAAATGAAAAATAGTAAATATATACTAGAATTTATTTTTTGCAAAGAATTATCTTTGGATCTAATTTCATAATTGTGTACAGAATTTTTTCAATTCACTTAAAAAGTTTTCAAGATATGACGAAATGCGCAAAAAGTAAAATTAAGAGGTCCAAACTTTGGAATCACTCTCCTGAACGGAGACCACTCTTCTCAGATTGCGGCTACCCCCTATATTTTGGTTGTCAAAAATCCGAATCTGATGAAAAAAAGGTATGTTTATTCAGAGAAAGTACGTTTTTGTGTTTGATTTCGTAACTTAAAATATCGTCTGCACACATTTATTAGCATAGGAGGTCATCCCCTCGAGCCTTAAGATTGTCCTAAAACGTGAAGATCCGATCATTAGATCAAAAGTTATTCAGGGTGGTCTATTCTCTGTATAGTACACAAAATAAAAAACGCACCACCATAAACAACTCTTGATCTAATGGTTGGATATTCAAGTTCTAGGACTCTGTTTTGAAATGTTCAGGGGAGGGTGACTTCAATTATGCTCATTAATTAGTGCAGACGATATTTTAAGTTACGATGTCAGGCACAAAAAAGAACTTTCTCTGAATAAACATACATTTACTTTCGATTTTCTGATCTCGAAAATATATATAGAGTAGCTAAAATCTGGGAAATATGGTACCAATAATTAGGTCTGGAGGGGGGGGGGTAGAAAATTTTGACCCATGTCTCAAGAGCTTTTTATCCGTCCGTTTATTTTTATTCTATTTTTTTAAGCATTGTACAAAACCAAGAGCTTACAAAAGTATTCTTTAAGGAATTCTGAAACTTGGAAATTATTACAAATGATGTATATTAATTACGATTACAAATGATTTGCATACTTTTTTTTTAAATTAACATTTCAAATAAGCTAAAAAAATCGGTTTCGTAAATTCTTTAAGTTTTTACTAGTTTAATTAAACATAGGTTCAAAAAATTTTGTAGTGATAAATTTAAGTCGTTATCTACAGAATGTATTTGTGTGCGTGTGTATATACTTTTTACAAATCCGCAATCCTGAACCTATCCTCACAAATATTGGTGTATGTACGTTCAAAGACGAGGCGCTCCCGACTGTCTACTTCAAAGAAAATAAAGTTTCGTACTAAAAAGCTAAATTAAAGATAAAAAGTTTTTTTTCATGTAGAATAAAACCGAAAATAATCATCTTATTATTATTGTTGCAATATACAAATCCCATTACACAGGGTGCGTAGCCAAATCATTCAACAAAAAATAAGCACTTTTCAAGCACTCAAAATTATTTTTAAGCACACAAAAAAAATATCATAACTAGGCAAGGTTGGAAAATTTTTGACAATTTACGGTTTTATCTATGTAAAAAAAACCAAAAAAAAAAAACATTTTAGCATTGTTTTTTACAATTGTCAAAAGTCATGAAATTTTGAATCATGTAAAACGAGTGGTGTTTTCATGCGTTACGGACTGACTATACGCCGAAATAGATTGGGGTTGAATTAATTTTGAAAACGTTGAATAGAACAATGTGAACTGTGTCTTTTCGCATAATTCGAACCGAAAATCAACATAGTAAAGGAAAAATATCATTTTGAAAAAGGGAAAATTAAACACTTTTTAAAAACACCGAATGAAAAAAGCACCTTTAAGGGCTTTTAAAAAACGAATTTTGAAAATAAGCATCTTTAAGCACTTTTTTAAAACGCTACGTACCCTGTTAAATGTATTTAAATTCATTCGCATACTTATTCAATTAATATTATTACTTAATGAAGTCATTTTATTTTGAAATTATAAAGTAAAAGATAACTTTTAAATAATTCAATTTTTGATTTCAATTTTTAAATAGTTTCAGCAATTTTCTGTATTTTTTTCAATACTTGGTTAACTATATGCTCAAAAACGCTTAAATGTGATAAAATTTCGTTTGATAAAAGTGATTAGTGAAAAAATTATTAAATTAATTGCTTTAATTTTCATTTCAGAAATATTTTTTTACATAATTATGACTATTTATTTAAATAATGTTCATATGGTTAATTTTTTTACCTCTTTTAATTTACAGAACTTAACTTTAAGCGAATCGGAATTTAAGTCAACCAAATTTATCCGGGTCCGACTATTTTAAAATTTTTAGACTGTATTAAAATTTTATTTCAAATCAGACTTCTACAAAACTTGTTCCGGCTTCACTACTCTGTTCACAACATTTTGATAGTTAGCCATTGTTTTAACGTGTCAACCTTAGCAAATTTGTTAAAAGTTTAGTTACAATGTATTTTTTCCAGATAGCGTTGATATTATAATTTATAAAGATCAAGCAATGTTTTTTACAAAAATTTTTATTTTGGCATATATTTGTAAACAAATTATTTGTTTGAATTTAAAAAGAACACACCCCGCCATAAATTGAACCAATTGCGTCTTTTTGAAAATTTGATACTTACAAGTGACGTCATCGTAGGTAAATCGTTGTATTTGTCGATTCAGAAGTCAATTAGTTTCGACACACATACGTGACGTCGCTTACAGGTATTCGTTTCCGACTCCCCTGGTGATCATGCTTAACCATTGGATTTAAATTAGATTTCATGGAATACCTGTAAGCGACGTCACGTATGTGTGTCGAAACTAATTGACTTCTGAATCGACAAATCGACAATTTAAATCCAATGGTTAAGCATGATCACCAGGGGAGTCGAAAACTTATAATTTTGGAAATGAGGAAATACCCATTTTGTGGAATGAAATTTCGAATTTGATCGAATCTTGACGAATAAGTAAATAATTCATTAGCTTTAATGAAAAAAAGTATTTTTTTGCTAATAATTTTACAGTATGTTAATTTTATCCACCAATATATTACTGATTTTACGACTTTATACTTAATTATTCTAGTTAACGGGTAAGGCAGCCAACTGTGGGGAAAAACCCAGGTTCGATCTGCAGTGTCGGCTTGAAGCTCACCCATCTTTAGATCGATGAGTAGTTTGTCTGGGAAATAAAGTCTGTCTGTGCGCAATGCTGACCACATTGCTACATTGTGGAGCCTTAACCTCCATGTACCCCCTGTCACTCAAAAGGCAGTTGCGGGGATGCTTTACTTTTATTCTTGTCAGTACGTAAAATGAATAATGAATCTTTTGATAAATAAATATTAAAAAAAAAGAAAAAATAATAATTCGAATCTAAGGTGATATAATTTTTCATTATCCCATGAATCGAATAACAAATAATTTAGTAATTGGCAAATATCGTCGAAAACCGGAAAAAAATAAAATAGGTATTCTGAGAGTCGTGCTTTAAAGTGAAAATATATTTTCAGTATTAAAAATTACTAAATAAATAAAGAATTACTTAAAGCTTTCTGAACTTATTTAAAATATCTTTATTATTGTTCACTTTTTTTTAAATTTAACAAATAAAGTATAATAATAATAAAGTAGATATGAATATAGTAAATATGACTTTATGTCCAATTTTTCCAGTTAATAAACACAATTATTAAATATCAATAATTCAATCAATTATATAAAACCAACATATAAACAGATAAAATAAAAAAGGATTATTTAAAAATTTTTATTGATAATTCGTAGTAAGAATTATCTTTACCTTTTTTTCTAAAAGCAATGAAGGGATTTTGTAAGAGCCCTACTCGTTTCTCCTAGTTTTATTTAATATCTCAATTTTTATGAGTTAATTTTTTATATATTTCATTTAAATTGCATTTAAGGCTCTTTGTTATTTATTGCTCTCCGATTTTCGGAGCCTTACAATTTAATTCTTGCAAATAAAATAGAAATTTAGACAAGTTACACATAATTCCATTTGTGTTTTTTTTTCTTTTTGGAAAAATAAGAAAATGAATTTTCGTAAATCTGCCGAACAGTCAAGAAAAATTTGTGGAATAGTAAATATGTTTGGGAGGTCATAGTGACCTCTCATCCCGGCGTCTCTGATAATCACTTCATTTATTCCCGAGTTGAAAGTACCTAATTGAATCAAAAAATTTATAAATGTAAGTGACGTCATCGTAGGTAAATTGTGGCATTTGTTGATTCAGAAGCCAATCAGGTTCGACACACACGTATGACGTCACTTTCAGGTATCTAATTAAATCTGACTTAGCTTTCATGGTGGAGCATAAACACTTCACTTCTACTCTGGTCTAGTCTAGCCCAATAGTTTAGTATTTTATGTTAAGAATCCAAAAAAATAAACAACTATAGAATTAAAAATAAATACTTGAAGATAATAAATTTTTAAGATAAACCTGTAGCCTATATTTTCTGAAATTAAAAAAAAATATGCTGAAAAATCCATAACATTGAATTAAATATGCAAATTAATTTAGAGCTTCTATTGCTTTACAGTACAGATTGAAGGTTAAAAAATATGTGCAAATAAGTGATTATTATAAATATCTTTGCACAATATCACTTCAGTGATATGTTGTTAACGTTTGGTGAAAGTCTAATTCCAATTAAATTTAAATATAGGCTGCTTACAAAACAAAATAAAAACTAAAAACATTTAAAAAAAACAGCGAAATCATATCTTGATCGAATTTCGTTTTCCGCATTTTAAGAGTCTAAGGATCTTAGTTGATTTTGACCTTGATCTTGACGAGATAATATAAACCACATGTTTATAACCTGTTCATTGGTATTCAAGAACATGTGGTGAAAGTGCTAGTTGAGGGTATTAGTATTCATTGCAAAAGTCACCTTGTGATTTCTGAATGTATAACTTGCAGAGGAAGAAAAAAAAAACTTAATTACAACATTAACAAACATTATTACATAAGTAAAGTGATTATTTATTTCGCGCAAAATCTAAACAAAGGAAGATTTTATATCCACTTATTATAAACAAATAGTTTGAGGTTTTGTTTTCATTTTTAAACATTATACAATTTTGGAAATTGTGGAGTGCGCTGAACCTGTAAAATAAACAGTACAAACCTAAACGCTGAACCAAACCGTACTATTTAGTAAAATGAACGTTAAACTCTACTAATATTCAAATAAAAAATATCCTACAATATACAAAAAAATGCCTAAAATTTATCATTATTTTATGTAATAATAAAAAAAGTAAGTTAGATAAAGCTGATTTTTAACAAAAATATTTTTTTTGTATTTATGAATTACTTTTTTCTATGTTACACATTTCTAAGTAAAAATCTGCCATTTTTTAAGGCCAAGGTCTATTGACAATTATAAATTTAAAGATATTTTTAATAAAAGAACTTACTAATCTGTAATGCTAATATATAATTTCTTAATTTTATCATTTTTTTTTGTATTAAGAATGGTGTATTATTTAAAAAAATTCCAATTCAAATACATTTCTATTGAGTAATTATTCCCAATAATTTCTGGTAATTATTTCAGATTGAATTAATCTTCTGCAATTTTTTTTCAAATACTATTAAGTGCATGAGTTCGTTAGTAGATTAAGAATATTGGTGACCTAAAGAATGTTTACAAATAAGACAATTAATAATGATTATTTAGTTACCGTTTATCGAATGAAAGAGAATTTTCAGACAGTTACTTTTAATTACACTTAATAGCATGAACATCTAATAAGGATAGTCTTAAATATGCTTAAGATTATTTTGTGTATAATTGTCCATAATAATAAAAGGAGGAGTTAGTGTGTCTGACTTTGTTTTTCTCCTCCAACTCCATTACCGTTTGTGTAAGCACAACGGGTTCTAAAGGTCAACTTGTTCTATAGGTCAACTAGTTTAGGGCTTTCGTTACATCATTTTAATCTTTAAATTCCTAACATCATTCCCCTGAATATTAAAGATTAAAATTTTGTATTTATTAGATATATAAAAAATAAATTCTCTCTCTCTCATTTTGCTATGCATGGTATACGTTTACCACTGCGGCACGTGAACAGTTCACAAAATTAGCTGTTTCCGAATTGCTTCAACCCTTTGCCCGAAAGTCAATGATCATGCCCTTTTGGACGTCGGATAAATCGCTACGTTTCTGCATTACGTCAACATTTGAAATGCTTTCCGACGCCCAAGGACATCCTTTATATACACTTCACTGTAATGTGCTGCCACCTGCCTTCCATGATTGATTATTTCACGTTGACGTCTAAAGTGGGTAGTTGTCACATTAATGTGACTGGACCGTGTATATATATATATATATATATATGCANTATATATATATATATTAAATTATATTCTGCTAAATAATATTAAAAACATGAAGTACTCTTTTTAAGTACGCCTTTTAAATTCTATTTCTCAGAAAGTATTCCTCCGATTTTGCGCGAATTTTGTATTTTTCGTTATAAAATTACGTTCTTGAAAATGATGTAAGAATGTGCATTATAATTCAAAAAATTTCTGAATAAATTAATAACTACAAATCATTCAATTTTTTTATGGAATTATCTTAGAGAAATAAATTTTATAATTGCATGCAAAATTTGATTCGCTTAAAAAACTCCCAAGATATAGAAAGATACACAAAATGTAAAATTAACATTAAGTAGTTCACATTTCAGACAGCTCTTCTGGCCAAACTATTAGAATCATATTTCCCTTTATTTTGAGGGTCAGAAATCTTTATCCTTCAAAAGAAAAAGTATGCTGATACAAGAAAGTGTTTTCTTTTGTCTAATTTTACTTAAATTATTATCTGCACTACTGAATTAACATATTTGAGGTTAACCCCCCCCCCAGAGCCAGGGTGACCTAGTAGGCGAAAATCCAATCATTAGATCAAAAGTTATTCAGGGTGATTCGTTCCTTTTTGCGCACTGTACAACCATATTTATTAGGTTCTCATTGTTCAAATAACACCAAAACAATCTTGCGAAAACCTCAGAAATCGTATCGAGATTCAAATAATTTTGACTGTCAAACTAAAGGTTTTCTTAAGTCCTCATATAAAAAACCCAGTTAAAATGTTTATTTTAGTTTTTAAGTCAGTGTTGTCGGAAAAAAATCTCAAAGAATTTTATATATTTCATCCTAAGAGTTACTTAAGCTGATGAAAAACGTAAAAGATACTCTCTTGATTTTGCAGAAATATTATTTCTTTATTTGTTATTCAAAGCACTCAGTTTATTCGATAATTTTTTTCTTAAAGTTTTCTCATTTCTTTGTAAATTTATTGATCTTCAACAAAGTGAAATACGACAAGAGGAAAATATTCTATACACATAAACAAATTTTTTAATTTGCTAGATAATATGGTCCAACTTGCAACTTATATTAAGTGTGTGTATTAAGTGTATATTAAGAATGTATATATATTGTAGTGTATATTAAGTGTATATTGTAGTGTATATGTAGTGTATATTAAGAATGCAGGGAATTCACATAATAATTTGATTCAATAGGCTTCTAAATCTCTAATAACGTTACTTGTAATGTTTGTTTCAAAGAATACGCATTAGAAATCTTAACTTATTGATGACGGCAAGGTTTTAAGTTAATAAATGAGAATCAAAAATCTTTTGGAGGTCTTAATGGATTTAGAGTTTTGATTTTCAAAATATGGGATTAAGACGCAATCTGAAAAATATCGTTTTAACTGTTGAGATTTGTACAAATGCCAAGACCTTTTAGTGTAAAGTGAATAATTTTAAGAGGATTTAGTAACCCACTAAGGAAGCATTTGACGGTGTTAAGGGGAAGTCCGTTGCTTAGCAACATATGGTTAGATCTGTTAATGACGCTATTTTATCAGCTTTTCTTGGTTGCCTGTAAGGTTAAAGGAATTTGATTAAAAATCATCTAAACAATTAATAATTATAACTGTTTCATTATTTGGCAAAGATTTGCCATTTTTTGTGCTCTTTTTATAAAAATAGAAAAAAAATTAAAGGAAATAAATTTTTTTTGTACTTTTCTTGGTTGCCAACAGAGATAGAAAAATTTGATAAATTTACTCAAAATAATGAATATTTAAACAAAATGTTTCCTGATTAAACAAATAATTTCATCCTACTTTTCTTATCTGCCTATAAAGGTTGTAAAATTTACCCTACAATCGATAAAATTTATCCTACAATCAATTATTTATTTGACAGAATAGTTCATAAGCACTTCAATCTTTTTTGGAAAGCAAACCACAAACATGCTAAGCCGTGGTTGAGACCTTAAAGTAAAGAGCACAGTTAAAAAAAAGACAACAAAGACAGCAAACAATTTATTACTTTATATATTCATACCATGCTTATCTCCTTTTTTAGTAAATATTACTTTATTTAATAACAAAAGTTGTATTTTGTTAAAAATGTAAATTTATCAGAAAACAATCAAAACAACCATTCCTAATTTTTGTAAAACTTTTACAATGATACTCGATAAAATAAATTGCTTTGTAAGAGAAAAATGACTACAAAAATTCCCCTCTAAATAAACAGGTGTAATTTATCAATTTTTATCTTTCTAAATGATCAACCTTAATGTTAATATAATTGAACTAAAGATTCATTAAAATATTTTAGATAACGGGTTCTAAGGAACCTTGTGACCAAGAATTTCGCGAAATTCAAGTTTTGTAAATCACGAGTGTTTTCATGTCCTTCGAATATCTTGTGACTAAAAACTCGCAATTTTTTTTCTTATGATGATTTTATGGAACACTGTACTTTCTTAATATACAAAATAACATAAAACTGTCAGTTTATATCACACTACAACATGATACTAAAGATTATAATGCTGCAACCAATAGTTTTCCTCAAAACCTCACATTTCTTCATAATATCGTAAAATGAAATTATAATTGTTATAATTGTATAATTTTATTTCAATATCGTCTGAAGGTTAACGAATTTAATAAGACCTCATACTGTACTTTATCAAAAAATAAAAAAATATTTGAAAGATGCGATGTTAGACCCTCTAAATTTTTAAATTTCGAATTTTTGAATCTATACAAATTTTAATTAACTTGGCGATCTATTTATCTATAGAAAGAAATCAATTTATTCTAAAAATAATTTTCATATCGTTTAAATTAATTACGTATGTGATAAAGATTTACCCTTTGCTTGAGGAATGTCACATATGTGAAAAAAATTGGTCATGTCTTTCTATTTTTAATTTTTACTTTCTTGCAGAAGATTGATATGTAATAAATATTGGTCACAACCTACTTGTAAAGGAATATTGCAGTTAGTTTAAGGGATCTAAAGGGTTTTTTCTTGCAAATCTTTTTAATTTTTGAAAAAAAAATATGTTAAGACCTGTTTTATTCTGCGCAATCTGACACCAAGTATAAGAAAATACTTAAGATATTATCGAAAGTACAGCAAATATACTGAAACTTATTCTCTAAAAGTGAAAAACAACATACATATTTTCTAAACTGGAGATGTCTGCAAACTCATGTATTTTGTTAAGTTATTTATTTTAAGTTTTGGCTTAAAATTTATTTTTCTCAATTTATATTGTTAACCTTACGAGCAAGATTTTCGACTTCTTCTTAGTCATATTAACCTCTTGCTTACGTTATACCATGCATGTTATACCGTTGCACTCACATGTGGTCCACATGTCTTACCAGCCGTAAGCAATTGGTTAAGTTAAAGTTTGGTAATTGATTTAAGTTTAGAAATTTGCCTAAATTCAG
Organism: Parasteatoda tepidariorum; assembly: GCF_043381705.1. Classification (NCBI taxonomy): domain Eukaryota; kingdom Metazoa; phylum Arthropoda; class Arachnida; order Araneae; family Theridiidae; genus Parasteatoda; species Parasteatoda tepidariorum. The sequence goes on along the minus strand of NC_092204.1, from coordinate 109,566,774 downwards.
ACTATGGCATTTGAATATTGGCAATTATTGCATGGTTCTTTGTAAAAATAATCTAGTAACATCCAAAAAATTCGACTTCAATTTATCAATTTCTCTGAGATAGAATGGTTTTAAAAAGAGCAAGTTCGACTACCTAATAAAAGTAATTTCAAGCCATGACTTTTATGATTTTAATATTGGCTCAAGACGTCATAGTATCTTTTTTTCTCTTTTAAGTTTTTGCTCAAAAGAAAATTAAATTACCCAAGTTCTTTGCATTGTTTCAAAATAGTGTTTGCAATTATCGAATATCTGTGTTTAGGTTCAACTGTAGTAAAAAAAAATCAGAATCCTAAGTTAATTTTTAGATACATAACGAATAACGATATGTTATATAACGTCGAACAATGTTGTACTTTAATGTTTCCTCCATGAAATTCTCCGGGAATTCTTTCTAGTACTTGAATATTGGCAAATATTTTATATTTGTTTGGTCAAAATAAAAAAAAAATCTTAAAAATAGTAATAAAAAGAATTTGAGTTTAAAAAAAAGTTTTCATTTAAAAAATTTTTAAGTTAGTTTGAGTTTGAAAAGGACACACTAGGCTGCCTTATAAAAGTAGTTTTAAGTTATTAACATGATTTTTATAAATTTATCATGCACGTAAGGCGTCATAGTATCTTTTTTTTTTCGAATTTAAGCGTTAAGGAAAAATAAATTATAAAATATCTTTGCATTTTTTCAAAAAAAAAAATGCTTACAATCATCTAATATCTGTGTCTTTGTTCAATGCCGTAAACATTCAGAATCGGTTAATTTTTAGAAGAAATATATTGCGTCGAAAAATATTCGTGGATGTTTTTCTCCATGAAGTCACCCAGACCCCTTAAACTAGCACAAAATATAACTTGAATTTTAGAGAAATTTTTTTAATATCTTTTAATTCCTTAGCAATCTTACATCAATACACAATAAAATAAAAACATATACTAAAATCGAAAAGTTATTTCACATTCTCCTACGAATTGAAATTAAGCAATGATAGATCTCTAAACAGCAATAAAATTTTCTTCAACATTGAATAAATTACAGGAAATTTTTCAGTCAAATAATAGTTCCTCCAACTAATTACAAAACACAATGTTCCGGAACTTTCTGATGTTTGTTTATAGTTCTTTCCTTATACGAGCATGCTTTAATTATATACCCCGAAAGAAAATATTTTCACGCAAATTGTTGGTTGTTTTAGTGTTCTTTACAAATAAGATTTGTTGTTCAGATTAATATCCTTGAGGAAGGTATCGGTAGTACAAAAGTTACATTTTAATTTTAGTTGCTAAAATTTAATATTCAAATATTTGAGATGTATTTTTCTAATCTGTTATTTTAATTTGGAAATATTTACTTATTAATAATGATCAACTGGAAATAATTACTTATCAATAATAATTAACTGGACATATTTACTTAATAATAATAATCAACTGGAAATATTTACTTACTAATAATAATCAACCGGAAATATTCACTTATTAATAATAATTAGCTGGAAGTATTTATTTATTGATAATAATCAGCTGGAAAATAGTTACTAGTTGCTACTTTTTGTGTTGAATGTTGTGAAATGTTGTACACATTTTCTTTTAAAATGTAGTGTAGTGAGCAGTTCGATGCAAAAAAAGACCAATTTGCAGAAATTTTCAGCAAGTACTTTTATATTATTTTAGTAAAAGAAACGCATTTAACTTTTCGAAACTGATCGGTTCAAATATTAAACGCGTCTTTTAGCGAATGCAATAAGAATGTTTTAATGTACATAACTTTTTTAGAGGAAAGGAAAGTGCTCTGAACACTTAACAAAATCGCAGAAATTGTAGAAAATAATCGACTATATATTTTATTTTTTTTACTATTTGAATTAAATATATGCTGTGTAGAAAGGTAAACAGGTTAGCTTGAAAGGAAATTGGTACAAAATGGTTTAAAATATTAATATGGCCCATATAACCACAGTTAAAAATTTCCTATTAATTTCCCATGTTTAAATAAACAAACTAGTTATGTGCCTACTTTCTCATTTCTTTTCACGATTTTTCTCTTTCATTTTTCAAAGTTTTTTTTTTAGTTTTGAACATGAATGTAAATTGAATCGTTTAGACAAATCTGTCTCTAAAAGTAGTAAAACAATAGCTATATTTCGAAAGCATCTTATATCATTGAATCAGTACAATAAAAAAAGTAAAATTAGGGGAACCTCGAAAATTGACCTGCAAGTATAAAGCTGTTTATTTTACAGAAAAATACTGTTAATTAAAAAACGGACGCTTGTATTTATGCAGATTTGTATTATTATTTTAACAAGCAAACTCATGTTATTTCAACAAAAAACTCTTAAAAAATGCCATGTCACCATTGCGCGAGCGGAGAGCAGCTTTCATACATACCATTTGAATCTGAGATTCGAACCTGAGTCATCTCATTGGGAGGCGAAAGCTCCATCTCCCCTGAGCTACCGTAGCTCTAGAGTCTCAGTATATGAAAAAATTTTGTACTGTTTTTATCTTAAAATTTTCACTTATTCGAACAATATTTAAATATAAATACCTTTTTATCTATAATAGCCCACCCTTGTAAGAAGTTTTGATAACTTACTAAAACATTATATCTAAAGAAATATAATAATCAGGTTGATATCAAGTTGATAATGATGATGATAATGATATCGATAATGAAAACTATAATTTATGCGATGTTCAAAACCATACGAAAAATGCTAAAAAATTAGAGCAAGTATAGAAAATAATCATAAAATGATTTGAAAAAACGGTAAAGTTATCGTACGATAAGCATAGCAAAAACATGAAATTTAAAATAACCATTTCAATTCGTTTATCATCAAGATAACAAACGAGGGAAAACCCGTTTTGTCAACAAAACTGCTTTAAAACGTCAAATAAGCAGAGAAAGTCTTTAAAAAAATAGAATTTTTAGAGTGTTTTTTATTATTTGTATTTACATTTTTTGATATCTTAGCACTTTTTTTACTAACCTGAATTTATACAAACTGATGTACTCATATAATTAAATTGAATTTATACTTTATTTCCTGTTTTTATAATTTATTTACTGTTTTAATTAGATTGAATTTTGAAAACTTATTTACGTTTTTTAAATTAAATTTTTTGGCAATCATGTATTTAAAATTAAGATTGGGAATTATTACCTTAAATATGTTATATTGTTCAATGGTGTTCCTAATTTTCGAAATTGATTTTAATACAGCTTGTTTATTTATTTGGAAAACTTAAATACGTAAGATTTTTCGAAGCATAAATATTTACGACTCATTCGTATATATGTTTTAAATTGCTCATTAACATACAGATTTATAGAAATAGGTAGATTTTATACAAACTTATTTAATTTTACTTGTTGAATTGTAATACATATCAGGTACTGCAGATGTTTCCAAATACTTTCTAAGTATTCAGATATTTAACTAACAATGTATTTTCAAGCAAAGCTTTTTGAACTGATGAAACATTTTTAAAAAAAACTTTAAACAAGCAATTAGTACTTTTGGTAGTAGAATTGTCTATTGATTATCATTAAATTGTCAGAGATCTTCAAATAATTAACCTTTGAACAAAGAATTAAATAAGCAACTTCAATTTTTCGGAAAACTATTAGTTCCTATACGTATTTCCCAAACAATTTCTTAGAATTCTTTCTTTTACGTGTATAGTTCCAGTATTTTATCAAACAAATTTTAATTACATAACCAGAAAGAAAATATTTCAACGCTAATTGTGAGTTAGTTTTCGAAACTTTTAAAATGAAGGTTTTACACTGCGATGAATTCCTTTGAAATTGAGATCGGCATAATTAAAGTAAAATGTAAATGGATGTTGCTAAAATCACTAAATTTGAACAAAAATATATTATATATTCCTTCGTTTAAGTTATGATTTCTGCTTACGATTTAGAATACAAACTTTTGCTTCACAAAATTTTTAAAATTTTCTATTGAATACCGAAACACACACGTTTTATTGAAATTTAGTTTGAACAAATGTATTTATTTTTTGTAATCAAAATCATTGTGACATGTAAAAATTAATTGTAATACTCAAAAAAAGACGCACAATGAAATTATTTTGAGCTCTTGAATCTTACACTGGGTGTGAAAATGCACTTTACTTTGATTCGTCCTCTCGGTCTCAGTGATTTTTCACATGTTTTGACATCTTTACTTTTGTTTTACTCTCGGCTACTGTGGTTTTTCTTATTTTGTTTCTCACCTTTATTTTCCATTTTTCGTTGGCAACTCTAAGTTTTATATTTCAAATCACTTTTACTACTTCTCATTCACGTCTGACAAGTCTGGAGAATGAACGAATGTTTTTGAGCTTTTGAAACAAGTTGACTTTTATTTACATCTGCATATTTTTGAAGCCAAGTAATACCTACTTAAGTGTTTAGTGGGGATTAACGTTAGAAAGTAATTTGAAAAATATGAAGGATATCTTGAATTCCATTAAATAGCCCGCTGAATAAACTTTCTTATTAAAAATTTAAGTAAATTAATTCGTACAAATACTAAGAAAATGAATATGAAAGAATAATGGAAGAAAAACTTTCATTATAACTCCTGTGCACAATTTTAGTTTCTGAAGCAGGCAGTATATTACTAGATCTATAATTTGTTTCGGTACTCACTTATCACATAATCATATTACTACAGATTTAAAATATTATATAAAAACTACATAGGTTAAAAGAAATGCGTTGGTTGTTCTCAATATTCGATTATATATATTTAAATTATAGTAAACCAAAATTTTATATATTTTCATTGTAAAATGCACCTGTTGCTCTAACATAACCATATCTACCGTTGCGCTAATATAACTATATTATAACCATAATTACTGTCTTACTTTTTTTACTGTCTATAGTTATTTATTCGTTGAAAAACAATCTTTTCACGCCAAAAAAACGATAATTTTAATTTATTATTTATTGTCTGTGTCAAATTTAACAATCATTTCGTACAGTTTTACAATGGACTGTATTTGATGAAAAACAGACTATATTAATCGATATACCTTTTACTTGACTTAGTAAGGTCTCGTACTTACATCTGAATACTTAATGGCAATCCTTTAGCAATCATTCGAGCTAATCAAAGAATAAGCATATGCTTAAACTTTCAAAATACGGGCCGTTATGTGTATAGCTTAGTATAAAATAGCTTACTCCTATATATGTTAGACCGAAAACACACTAAGCTTAACTATTCATGGCAACTCGTAGAACTTTCATCTTATGCTCCGTATTAGCTGCTTCGTTCCTTGAAATTGTTGACATGATCATTATTTTTCTCTGATAAAAAAACTTTCTTTTTACATGTTGACTCATATGTTGTTTTATTGCGTTTCTCCAGACACTAGAGAAAGAGAACAGTCTGTGGTAATTATTATTTAAATAAAAAAAATTCTAGCTTAACTCTATTTCGTAAGTAGATTTTTTTAAAATTGAAATGTTAAAAAACTCAAATGAATCTTACATTTAAAAAAATATTACTTTTCAGTTTCAAAATTCTCATTTACAGATTAATGTTTGGTAATAATTATAATGGATGTTTCCTAGTTACCGTCTTTCATATACGGTTCTAGAACCCTTGTTAGAATGAATTAAACAAACAATACACGTAATATGTTGCAAACTAATATTTAAAAGATGAAAAAGTTTTTAATCTTTTGCTGATTATCACTGAGATTTGAAATATATATCATAAATATTTTTATTTATTTAATGGTATTAAAATAACTTGATCTCGATGCTTTTAAATTTTAGTGATTTTTTTATTTTTATCGAAATTTTGATATTATTCATCTCAGTATTGATTTCTCAGAGATTTTTTTCTCAATTTTAAAATTAACGCTTGATTTTCGATATCACAACCAATCATTATAGCGCATGTCAGAACCTAAGAATGGTCGTATTTTCCTTTTAAAGATTGATAAAATAAAAAAAGATATCGTAATCTGACGAATTATTATAGAGGTTAATTACATCAAAGATAGAAAAACCGAAAAAAATTTTTTTTTGAAATATAGAGGCTTCTTATATGCGCATTTCTCAAGCTTTTCAGCTTCTAGGTGAATTGATAAATTTGAATTGCATTCAACAAATTAACATGCCTTAAAAATCAGCCGAGTCAAAATCTATGTAAACAAAAACAAATCTTAATTGTTATAAAAATTAGGAAAAGTTGCTTATTCTCCAAATACCTTTGTTGTCGTAAAAATTTCATATGAAGTTGTTTGCACTAAAGATTTCATAATTGACAGAATTATTCTAAGAACATATATAGAGTTAGATGACTACGATATTATTTAAAATAATAGTTGAATATTCATTCTTCGTAAATCAATAAACCAGAATTTAACAACGCTGCAAAATGATGCATAAAACTGAAAGGCATATATCTACATAGTAGATAAATTTAAAAGTAATTCAGTTCTTTCTTTTTGATTACTTGTTGCGTTTCTCGAAGGCTTTACTTTATAAGATTAAACTAAACTCAGATACTATCATATTGTTACTATTAAGTAAATTTAAAAAGGAATGGATCATATTGTTACATAAAAAGAACTATTGCAGCATATAATGAGAGTTAACGTAATATGAAAGTGATCGTATAGTTATTGAAAAAAAAAAGGTATTGAAATAGGTTACCTGATCCTTCGTCCCTGAATGATCTCCAGGTTTTTCTGGTCGGTGCTGTAGAGACAAGTCATTGAGGGCACACAGCTCAAAATTCAAACACTTTTACTTTATTTTCGCACATCTCATTGAAGCTGGCTCCGGAGCATGGTGTTGAAATAATCATTATAAAAGGGAACTCTGGGCTAAATCTCTATTTAGACGAAAAAACTTTTTAAAAAAAAAGACAAAATTCAGTTTGTTGACATCAGGAATATGGAAACTTCAGAATTCTGCCGCCAAGCTCACTAACCATTGGACACCAGCACACGTGCCAACATCCGCACCTAATCAGGTGACCTTTAAGTTAATAGAATGTGATTCTTTTTAAAGATTAATTGATGAGATTTTAACGTATGGAATTCTTCATGTTGATTTCTTTCTAAAAAAGGATAATCTCTGTAACATTTGAGCAGGAAGGCAAGCGCCTAGAAGTTATTAAAAATGAGAGCGAGGTTTCTCTCACACGATGGTTTCTTCAACTGAAGCCAAGAAAGCACGCGGAAAAGAGCGAAGCTCTTCTCGGTTACAGTTAAGGCGAAAGGAATCGATATCAAAAAATTAATTAATCAATTTAAAATATTAGAATGCCATTGTGGTTATAATAACTGAAACTGAAAAAGCAATTAAGAAGTGGAATATTGACGCACGTGACAACATCACATATACAGACGCTCATCCTATCAAAATAAATATTATCTATATTCAGTATCATCTGGCACGGTGTTAGTATTCGCGGACAACTCATAAACGTCAAAATTTACCACAATCAAGTATTTTATTGCTGTAATTATACCTTCGAAACCAAGTGGCTTTCATCCCTTCAGTGGGTCGATAAATGAGTACCAAGCATGCTTGGGACTAAGCACTGGGGTTCCGCGCTCGGCTGCCCACCTAACTGAAACATCTGCTACTGCACCCCAGAGCTCAAGGTCAAGAAAAGTGAGATGGGTACAATAGGCCTTGGCCCTCTGTGGGCTGTCGCGCCACTGAGTTTCGTTTAATATCTTTAGTTAGTTTATCTCTTCGGAAACGTATAAAAAAAAAACTTTTTACTAAACCTTTTTTTAACTTACATATTTGGACAAAAATAGTCAAAAAACGTCATTTAAAATCATTATAGCATGGTTAGAGAAACTGATTGCAGTTTTAAAATCAAGGAATCTAAAATCAATTGAAAAAAATCTTATGCACCCAAAAAAATTATTCGTCAGTGTAATTAACAATATGAAAACATAAGACACAAATACGACACTCAGGTGAATCAGGTTTTGTACAAGTTAAGATTATCAGTCAGAAAGTCAAGCATAATTATGGGAATTCAAATTCAGAAAAAACATGTTTGTATGTATAAATAATTTATGAAACCATTTTCAATACTAACAACTTAAACAATAGAAAAATAATTTAACATGTTACTGAAGCATTTCAATTATTTATTTAAACAACAATTTTCAAATAAATACTAAAATAATTTCAAATAAATACTAAATTTTCTGAAACATTTTTCTCATTCTATCAACTAATTTGTTGTTAGTCAAATATAGTTATTTGCAGCAATCCAGTTAAACTAATTTCCAATAGAACATTTCCTTATCCCTGTTTTCGAGAATAATTACAATTCCGGAAACTCGGACGCGTTTTGAGTAATCCACTTGTAATATACCACGACAGATTCGGTAGTCGTTGGAGATCAATTAGCAAATGACAACCAACTCCAGGTCAAAGGAAACTTTCTAATTTATGCTCACTGGAGGATATCTTCCTGTATTTCCTTTCAAGAGAAGACGGTATTGAGATCATCCTTGAGTTGATTTAAGTTGCGGACGGAGATAATCACAAAACTTATAATTGGAAGCACAAGTTTCGGTTGAGTTTTATTGAAGTTCTGACAGTAGTTGAAGACTAGCCCTTGATAGACTTCTGGTTTTCTAGCAAAATCATTTGTACTAGTTGATATTTGCTTGTGCATATTAAAGCTGTTAGAAGATAACAGAATTAAATTTCGAAATTCAAAATGCAGTTTTAATGTCAAATAGATGTTATATCTAGAAAATAAAATGTGAAAACTTTTTTGACTGCATAGTTATCTCTTAGATAATATTAGAGAGTTTTGCAGTTTCCCGCTTATGCTAACGCAAACGCTATTTTAGATTCTAAGCGCATGCGCGAAAGGTTATATGTTACAGTTAAAGCTTGGATGCCGTTGATAAAAATGTTGCCTAGTTGATCAGCAGATTTACCATGGTTATCCTTTTAAGTGTGAATCGAGAGTTCTTCGCAATTTACTTTAGCATTGTGAGCATTAACGGTTTCCATATCGTTAAAGTTCAAAACTTTGTTTTTATCTCTTTCTATCAACTAATTTGGTGATTGTTTGGTTCAATTTATTGAATTGTTATTTACATAATCAACAATAAACAAATGACATTATACAAATTTCTTTTATTGAAATAATATTTTAAACAGTTTGATTCCTTGTATTATAGTTTTTAAAGTGCTTGCTGATTGATTGCTTTAACTAATGTGTTCAATGCTTAATTGTAGTAGCTTGATTATTTAGATAGCAAAATTTAATTAAATAACATGATAGTTTAAATGTATAGAAACGCTGCCGTTGTTCCAGAAAAAAAAGTACAGTTTACCTATTTCGTTTTCAGATAACCTAGGCAATATTTTACACATTAACGGATTACGCTAGTAAATCTGAATAACTGATTTCTCCACTTAAGTGGTACCATAACCGCAAGTAGATAGATTGTAAGGTTTAGGAAACATTATTTCCTTGAATTACATAGATAAGTTCTTTATAATATTTCTTTATAATAAAGAACTATATTTAAATCTATTTTTGCATTGATTTACGCTATAATCCTGTTAAATTTACTTCCAGTAGAACATTTACTTAACTTAGCTCTGGAGAATAATTATTATTCAGGAAGCTTGGACACGTTTTGACTTATCTACTGGTATTATGCGATGCCAGATTCAGCTGTAGGTAGAGATCAATTATTTTAAGCAAATGACGACATACTTCTGGTCAAAGGACAATTCTAACTTTCTAATTTATGCACTAGAGAATATCTTCCTGTATTTCCCTTTCAATAGAAGACTGAAAATTTGGTATTGAGATCATTCTTGAGTTGATTTAAGTTTCGAACGTAGATCATCACAGGAGGGTTTATAATTGGAAGAATAAGTTTCTGCTGAGTGCATTGAAGTTCTGACCGTAGTTGAAGGTAGTTGGTTGATAGACCTCCGTCTTCCTGACAAAATAATTAGAACTATGTGCATATTAAAACTGATTGAAGACGACCAAAGTAATTTGAATTGAAATTTTGTACACATTATTACAAAATGATTGAAATTTGGTGCTCAATATATTTTAAAGTTTAGAAAATATTTATCATATGTAAAAGTTTTATTTGTCCATTTAAATTTGGTAGAGGAATTTCGAAGTAAATCTTGTCACCGGCATTAAGTATATGTACATAAGTATATTATAAGGATTGGAAGAGAATACTCTCATTATTAATAAAATTCAGTTAATTCCATTATTGCATTTATTTTCGCAATAAGCTTGTTAATCTAGCTTCAAATTGAACGTTTGCTGATCCATCTTTTCGGAATAATCATAATTCAGGAAATTTGGATAAATTTTGAGTTATCCACTTGTAATATACTACGACAGATTCAGCTGTCGGAGGATGAAGATAAATTATTATGTTTAAACAAATGGCAATGTACTCGAAGCTGAAGGAAATTTCCACTTATCTGCTCCCCCTTCCGATCTTTCCGTTTGAAGTAAATTTTCCTTCAGAAGTAGAATTTAACATTTAGAAAATAAATAAGCCTCTTTTATGCCACTCTTTTAAAGTATTTTTTCTTATAAATGAGAAGATTTTGTGAAATATTTTTTGTCCATTTAAGTTTTGTTGGAAGATATCCAACTTAAATATTTTAATTTGCACTAAATTTAAAGATATAAGCATATCGCAAATTTAAAAAAGAAATAATACTCGTATTATTAAATGCTTTTAGTAAAATTAATTATTTATCATCACATTTACCTTATTAAATTAATTTCCAAAGAAAGAAATGGATACTTGCAAGTGACGTAGTGTGGATATCTCAATCCTGATTCGTTGCTGCAGCGTGGCATTTGTTTACGTTGTTATATGTACGTTCCATTCTATTTCGAGTAAGCCAAGTCCGTCAAGTATACATTCTCTTAAGTTACACATTCTATCCTCTTTCATGAAGATTAATTCGAGAAGATTTCAATTTTTTTACTATATATTTTTTACTTAACTCAAAACCAGGTGCGATGTCATGTAGAATATAAACTAAATATACAGGTACATTGAAGTTGGCAGGTACAAAAACCTATATATTATATATATATATGTCATGTTACGTCTTTAAAGGCTAGATAACTGAAGAGACTTAGGCGGCTTCTGTTAAAAAGGCATTTTATTTCGTTAGATGGAGTATTGCAAACATTATGCGTGGGATATTTACATCAGGTTTCCCCCTTTGCAGGGATTGTTTGGGGTTGGCCCAGCTTTATCTAGCCATTGAAAATATGAAAAAGACAAGCAATTTTGCCTGTCCTGAGTTTTTAAAGTGAGATTCTGAGAGGGCGTGGTTGCAAGTATCTTCTTATCTGAATGAAACGTCATTCAATTTATAAAATTTAGAGGTTTTGATTCGCTAAAAGTATCTCGCCACTCTGACGGCGGGAACTTTCTGGGACTATCTTCATTGATGAATTATTGTCCATTAACTTCAGAACATAATCTTTTATCTGGCCTTATCTGGTTCATCTTGACTTTTTATGGCTCTTTGTGAGAGACCGACTTCTACATCTTAAACTTGATAAGAAACATATGTTTTAAGCTTGCCAGTTAATATAGAATGACTCGTATGAGAATTTCTATATTACATATATATATATATATATAAACTGCTGTTTGTNTTTTAAGCTTACCAGTTAATATAGAATGACTCGTATGAGAAATTCTATATTACATCCCCCCTCTCCAAAAAAATTTTATTTCATTATTAAGTTTAGAAAAATTACGGTTAATTACTTGCAACCCCTTCCATCAGAATTTTCAATTCAATTATAACAAAACACACACTAATTGATCAAATAAAAAGCTTCAAGCAAAACAAAAATAACAAATATAAAGTTAAAGCTGTGTACAAGAAAACATGCATAGCTATTAATTATAACATTATGTAATGTTTACATCAAATTATCTTCTATAGGTATCAAAATTTATGTACACATAAACATATAGCAAAAACATAAACAAAAAGATTTAGAGTCTCTAATCTTATTAAATATTTTTTTCTTCGAAAAATTCTGTTTGATAACACCACAAAATGCTGTAAGTGAAGATTCTTTTTGATTTTTAAGTTAATATAAAGAAAACAAATTAGAAATAATAAACTTAAAAACACATACACAGAATTTCATTATGCACATATATTTCTAAAGTGAATGAAAGAAATAAGAAAAGGACACAAATGTGTCGTTACTCTAGAATTTAATATTCTAGTATCGTTAAGGGCTTCTGGATGCAAAATTGTAGTTTCCCAAAGAAGGAGAACTATCCTGTATCTCAGCAATATTGATACGGAAGATCCTATCTCAAACTATACAACAAGGAAAAATATTATTCGTTTTTGGTTAAATCATATGAGAAATTTCATTCCATATTTATTTTGAAGACTGGTAACATGTTCAAACGAACATAACGATTCCATATCATTAATTTTATATAATGCAAAACAAATCATATCTTTGTTTTACTCTTTAATATTTACATTTTCTATTTACTTCTTTTGTGGTGGGAACTATACGGAATTCAGCTTTTTCACCCCATGCATCGGGACTTGTTGACATATTTGTTGTTTCTTTTCATCTTCTTTTTCGGAAGGTAAAATGTACTCCTTCTGTAGTCTTTTCGCTGAAGGACAATGATGAGAATGTTCTTTTCTGTTTATATCTGGGGCCATTATTACCAAACAAATTACTTACGACTGCCGGCTTGTCATTTCATACCCCAAAAAGTCAATTTTTTGTTTTAGAAAGGAACATTTAGAAAATTTTAATTTAATACTTTCTTGTCTACATATATCAAAAATTTGTTTAATATGATCTAGATGTTCAGAATAGCTGTTTGAAAAAATAATTATATCGTCAAAATAATTTGCAGCGAATTTAATTTTGTGTTTAGTAAGGATTCTACGAATAGTTCTTTGAAAAATGCTTGGGGCATTTTTCAAACCAAAAGGTAAACGTAACCATTCATACAACCCACTGTGTGTTGCAAATGCTAGTTTTTCTGTGTCTTCTGGGTGGATTTAAGGTTATTTGGAGAAGGTAAAGTAGTTAAACGTGACCCAACAGTAAAATATGAAGGAGTTAAGGGGTCAGGCTCATGTAAATCATTATAAACATAAGTTAATGGTCTGGAGTAATAACCGATTCTACCTCAGTTAATACAGTAATTAATTCTTCATAACAAAGAGAAGATTTACATCAGATTTCTCCCTTTGCAGGGATTGTTTGGGGTTGGCCCAGCTTTATCTAGCCATTGAAAATATGAAAAAGACACGCAATTTTGCCTGTCCTGAGTTTTTAAAGTGAGATTCTGAGAGGGCGTGGTTGCAAGTATCTTCTTATCTGAATGAAACGTCATTCAATTTATAAAATTTAGAGGTTTTGATTCGTTAAAAGGATATCGCCACTCTGACGGTGGGAAGTTTCTGGGACCTATCTTCATTGACGAATTATTGCCCATTAACTTCAGAAAATAATCTTTTATCTGGCCTTATCTGGTTCATCTTGACTTTTTATGGCTCTTTGTGAGAGACCGACTTCTACATCTTAAACTTGATAAGAAACATATGTTTTAAGCTTACCAGTTAATATAGAATGACTCGTATGAGAAATTCTATATTACATATATATATAATGGTTACTATAAAATAAATAAACAAATAATGAATCTAAGTAAAATAAAATACATGGACGAGAAATAATTATACTTTAACAAATTCGATGTGCGATATGGCGTTGTATTTTATTAACTTTATTTTAATTAACATTCTAATTTTAGTGGAGAAGCTTAGCTCGGCTTAAACACGCCATCTTGTTTATATACGATCAGCTGGCGCTGAGGTCATAGGTCACGTGTCAGGATATCAGTAATTGTCTTCTTCTCGAGTTTAAAACACTCAAATTGCTTATTCTCGCACGTTTTCTGTGTATACAAAAAAATAACAGAAATGATGAAATCACGGAGATAATACATTTTAATAACGGCCCTACTTATAATTTCTTTATATTTGCTTCTAAATTTAAGAGATATATTGTATCCTTGAAATTTATAAGTAATTTTAATACATTTATGTACAGTTTAACATAAATCATACATATAATGGATATGTCTCTCATGATTTTACCAATGTTCCTTTGAATGGTCTATGTATTTAATGGATACCGTTATATTGATTTATATTTAATAATTATAATTCATTTTCATGAGGTAAATAAGCTATGCATCTCTCACAAAAAATGGTACAATGTATTTGTACATTATAATTATCAATCCTAATGATGCGTTTGTTCTGCTTCAAAAAATTTTGTCACAATATTTTAGAGAAAACTAGTTTGTAAATTTCTTAGAAAATATGCATAGTGTCAATATCCATAGCTTAACAATATCTTAAAATTAGAAATAATACGTTATTCATGTATACATATTGTATTTGCTGAATCTCTAAATTGAGTACACATTTGCTCACAAATAATTATATTCTAACAGACATTTATTGCAACTTATTATTAAGCTATTATTTTAAATGAAGTTAAATATTTTCAATATTATAACTGGAATTAAAATCAGCATTATAGGAAAAAGTCATATGTTTGTGAAAATTAAATATAAATCTGTTAAACTAAGTTTCTATAAATAATTTTTATAAAAAATAAAATTGGAAAAAAGTAACGAATGACTTTGCTTCACGTGTTTGATCTTTTATTTTTATAGGAAGATGGTTGTAGCAATTTTTTTCGTACTCTTTCAATCATTGATGAGTTGCTGAAAAATGCTTCAAACCAGATAACAATGAACATTTATTTAGCTATGCATCAAGTGCGGCTATGATTAAAAAATGCTTTTTTGTGGTTTAAATAATTCTCTAGGATTTACACTTCAATACTGTAAATAAATTCATTACACTCACCAATAAGATATTAAATGACAAACAATAGGAGTATTAAAGCAAATTTTATGTAAAATTATTGCGTCGACAATGCGAAAATATGCAAATATGATAACTACGCGAATTGAAATGCTTATTATTATTTTTAACTAGGTGTAGATAAGAAAACAGTTTCTGTTTCTATTTTCATTAAAGGTCTTTTAATGTATCTACTTAATACCATTCGTAATCTATTAACCTCTATTTTCCACTCATTCAAGAAATAAAGTTACACTCTCTTACGCCAAACTTTAAATCTAAATGTTTTAACTAGTATGTAGCAATAAACTAA
This sequence comes from Parasteatoda tepidariorum, assembly GCF_043381705.1. Taxonomy (NCBI): domain Eukaryota; kingdom Metazoa; phylum Arthropoda; class Arachnida; order Araneae; family Theridiidae; genus Parasteatoda; species Parasteatoda tepidariorum. Next base: position 109,551,451 of record NC_092204.1, on the reverse strand, counting down.
ATACAACCAGTTTTTTTTAAAATCTAAATCTTTGCTAATGCAGGAAATAAAAATGTTCAAAAAAATTGAATAACATTCATTTTGTGAAAAAATGCGTTTTGCCTTTATAATAACTACGAAACGTGAGTAGCTTTTTTTGCCTTCTTATTATTCTTATTTATAATTTTTCTTTTGTGTCACATAGTTTCTAACATCGATGAAATTGTTACCTTGAGTATTGTGACCGGTGGTTAATGCACCATAATCACAAAAAGGATTTTAGGGCTGTAAATTTCGTATTCAATCCAATGCAAGGTGCTTATGCACTTTTCCGTAGTTTACTGTAGAATAATATAATTTTGTTTTATTTAAAAATCTATACTTTAATCTTTTATAACTTGGTTTTTATCATCCTAAGAATTACAAATCACATTAATCATACTTATGAGGTAGAAAATACTTTATTCAATTTACTAATCTCGTAATATTTTCATATATTAATATTTGTGAAAGTCATTAATACACACTATGGGTACTCAGAGAAGACCAATAACAATGATAGGTTTAGTAATCGATTCCCTATTTATTTTGTCACCATTTGTATACAATTTGATATTTGCTTTCATTACTTATTTAGACAATATCAAGTAGAGGTTCACTTTTGTTCATATTGTAGCAATGAAAAGCCACGTTTATCAATTTTTCATTTGCCAGGGTGTTCACGTACAGTAGCTGTCTATGCATTTTGTGAGATCGTATTCCTTGCCTGGCCTACTTTTTTCTTTTGTATCAGAAATTTAGGATGGTAGCTAAAACCCTTGCACAACGCTGCAACACATTCATCTGTCTCCAAACGGTACTGTAATGTGTCATACTACATAGTAATCTGCTAACACTAAACTGCCATTAAACACGTAAAATTACACTTTCATAGTCACATGACGTAAGTGTGCTTTTTGGAGCCATAGAAAAGCTAAAGTTTAAGTGCTTTTCCTTCGAGGCAAAGCTACAATTTTAAGCTCCTCTTACGGTAGAGGGTTATCTGGTCTTCAAATCAGACGAGAAATTTCAATAGTTATTAAACTGTTTAAAAAGTCGCTGATAGCGCGAAATTTTTTCTCAAATAATAATTCGAAATTGTGAAAATTTTTATGATCCCAGACATTGTGCTCTGTAAAAAACTAGTTGTCACCATTTTTGATGTTGAGATAAACTAAGGTTTTTCCACAGTGCATGTAGTCACATTTTTTATTTACTATTTTACTGTTATAGTTTTTTTTAAAAATTTATTCAACCATTTTTGTGTATTTATTGACAACACATACTTTCATGCGAATTCGAACCAATTTAATTGCTGCATTGTAAAAACAAGCACATTTATACATTTAAACAAGCATATATATATA
>NC_092204.1:109526203-109549669 GCF_043381705.1 Parasteatoda tepidariorum | reverse complement strand
ATATATATATATATCACGTAATTAAATTTTTAATTGTTTAATTTGTCGATTATATGATCCAAATTGGTAGTGTATTAAGATTGCAGTGAATAATTTGATTCAATACGCCTCTAAATTTCTTATAACGTTACTTGCAATTTTTATTTTTCAAATAATACACTTTAAATATCTTTGCTTATTGATGACGACAAGGTTTAAAGTTAAGAAATGAGAGTCAAAAATCTTTGAGATTTTACTGGATTTAGAATTTTGATTCTCAAAATATGGGATTAAGACACAATCTGAAAAATATTGTTTTAACTGCAGAGATTTGTGCAAATATCCAGACCTTTTAATGTAAAGTAAATAATTTTAAGAGGCTTTAGTAACCACCTAAAGAAGCATTTGGCGGTGTTACGGGGAAGTCCGCTGCTTAGCAACATATGGGTAGATCTATTAATGACGCTGAGACCAAAGAATTTCATCAGCTTTTCTTGGTTGCCTATAAAGTGAAAGGAATTTGATAAATGTGATATATACATTGAAAGAGCCTTCGAAAAATTGCTTTAATTCCTACGCAGTAATTCGAACATTTAATTACACTCTCGTTTATATTTTATCAAACTTTTTTAGAATTTATAATATGGAATTTTTTTGACGCTTCCTATTGTTTCTCAGGTGTTATGTTTTTCTGTTGGTATTTGAGTGTAGAACGTTTCTTCTCATTTTTACCACTGTATTATTACTGTTTTAAATATCACCCCAGCTCACCTTAAATTAAGAAAATAGCTTTTCTTCCATTTCTTCTTAGTGCAAAAAATTATGACCTTTTTGCGAAAGAAAAATAAATCTATAGCGTTAGTTTTTTGCATCTTTTTTTTGTTGAAAGAACCGAAAGAAGTTGCTTAAGGAAAAGTACTGAATTAAGAGAAACTTCAATAAATATTTCTTTTTTGCTGCTCGATAAGGTGAAGGAAAAAAAACCCTTCTCGGATCATTTTTCTTCTTTAATTAAGTTGGGTAAACTGAGGACGCATATTTTTCATTGATTTTAGAAATTTTTTCTCGCGAAAATTTTGTTTTCGGAATAAAATTTGCATTGTAAATATCAAATTACGAATGGAGTTTTTAACTTCTCCTGAGGTTAGCGTATGCTTTATGCAAAATTTGATCTGGTGAATTTTAAACATTTTATTCTACATATTAATACTTAAAATTATAATTTCAATCAATAAACTTACTTACAATATTTTGCTTATTTCTTATATTAAAATTTCAGCAGTAATGAAATTATCGTATGTAAAATATTCATTTCCTAAGATGAAATATAATTTTAATAGTTTATTTTAATAATTTCTAGCATAATTTTTCCCCTATTCCTCTATGTAAACATTTCGGGTATTGCTTGTAATACTTAGTATTGTTCTATGAACAAAATTCTATTTTTCAACTTTACTTTTGGAAACTCAATTTTTGTTAAACTATACTTTTGATTTTTCTATGCGTGAGAAATATTTTACAAGCTCTTCTATGCAACTCCTCACAGAATATATTTAATATTAGTCATTTTAAATTAAAATTTATTATATTTTTCATAAATTTGTGCAAGTAATACTAATACTGGTTAATTTATTAAAAACTGTTGTGCCCTAAAAAAATCTACTTCTCATCTCTTCTTTTGGAAATTCTATTTTTGTTAAACTATTCTTTTGACTTCTCTTTGTGATAAAAAACATTAAAGTTTCTTCTATACGACTCTTTATAGAATATATCTAATATTTATTTTACATTAAGATTTCCAATGCAATACTTTTTATACATCTTGTATAAGTATTTCAAATATTGAAGTTTTGATGTTATTTGTGCGAAACTTAAACAGGCGTCATTTACTTTTAGATGAAGTTACTCGTGTTGCATTGCAACCTCGAGCTTTTTCTAGATTGCTAAATATTGTCATTCATTTTTTTTCAATCGTCATTTAATATTTTATCAGTTCTTTTATTTGGTTTTAAAAATCATGTCTTATAATGTTTGAATAAATGAGCGCGTTGACAAGTTGGTAAATGATTAAAGGAATGGGACGAATAAGGGTGCGAGTAAGGGAATGAGTGGGTGAATGAATGAAATGAATAGGTTGAAAAAATGAAATAAGTGCGTGTGTAAATTAATGAAAGGAATTGTTTGAGAAAATGTAAGTGCGAGAATAAATGCGTGGGTGAATGGGATGGGAAAATGAAGGAAGTAAATCAATAGATCAGAAACGGAAAGAAATAGAATCAAGGCGTTTTACAAATCCGTAAATTTTTATTTAACTAGATCTGTTGTTGTTGTTGCTTATCCTCGTCTGGCCTGACGAAGTCAGACCAGATTTATGAACCCGTTGATTAGAATTAAATCGAATACCAATATAGGAGTAAATTAGATGTCTTCCCAGAGAAGACCAAGATAGTCCAGGATATAATCGGCGGAAGCCCGGTGTAGATGGCATTTAGTAGAAGGGGTAGGTTTTAGTTCCTTCAGAAAATAGTAAACCTTTTAAATGGCCGGTATCCCCCGCCAGTATTTTCACCTTGTCGAGGTGGATGGGCTTGCGTGTTCCAGCAACCCAGAGAGCTATGCCGGCGGTAGTGTAGCTACTGGTAGGATCTCCCATGCCGGACAGGTCTTCGTTGGTTAGGAGTCAGACTAAGACAGTTACATAAGAGAAGGAAAATTCCGATTCAAACCCGCCCCCACCGTCTGTTCTCCATGTTAGGAGCGACTTGGGTGTCTGAGGAGCTAAGACAGTCTTCTACCTCCGTGTGCTCCAGTCTTCGGACAAACAGAAGCTGCAAATTACCTCACCATGAACTAGTTGATTTAACTAGATCTGTATCCTAATAACTACCAAGGCGAATACATTTCTTCATAATAGTAAATCAGGGAATGGTCGAGTCAGTCTGTAAATAACTAAATAGTTTATGAACCTATAATTTGTGGTATGATGTACGAAGATCACAATTCATGTAACCATAAGCCTTTTTCTGTTGTTCCATGTTTACTTTAACAAACGCCTTTAAATGTTTTATGCTACTATGATAACCGTTTGTTTTCTTTCTTTTTCTCTTACTTTTTTATTTTAAAGTTTAACCAAAGCAGCAGATATGATTTTCTTTTCAATGCTATTGTGAAGGAGCATAAATTGCCTTGTTTTAAATTTTTAACTGTAGATTAGTTAGCTTAAATTTTTGTATTTTGTCAGTTAAAATTATATTTTTTTTAAAAAGATGTAAAATATTGTATACCTTACAATTCAAAAAGGTTTCAACTTTTATTAAATAAAATTATAAGAAATAATAAATATTCACTAAAAGTTATATTTTGCATGGAATTATCTTTGGAAAAAAGAGTTTTATAATTTTGTGCAAGATTTTTTCAATTTGCTAAAAAAGTTCTTCAGATATTGTGAAATGCTCAAAAAGTGAAATTATCATCAAGGGATTCATCTAAATTTTGGACCGGTCTCCTAACCAAACTATTATAACCATATTTCCTAGATTGAGGCTACCCGTTATATTTTGGGTATCAGAAATCCGAGTTTGCCGAAAAAAGGGTACGTTTATTCAGAGAAAGTACGTTTTTGTGTCTGATTTCGTAACTGAAAATATCGTCTGCACTAATTACTTAGCATATTAGAGGCCACCCTTTCGAATCATTAAGATTGAGTACTAGAACGTGAAGATCTGATCATTAGATCAAATGTCATTTAGGGTGGTCCGTTTTTTATTTTGCGCACTGCAAGTACTATTATTGTTCAAAAAAGTGAATAAAGTAGAAAACGCACTATTTTTTTAAGGGTTTGTTTATATTGAGCAAGAAACAATTTATTTGAAACAAAACATACTCAACCTTAGTTTTGAAATTGGAAATAAATTTTCAGTTTTAACATCTGAAATATTGAAGTGCCTCGGGGAAAAAGATTCCTCCAGAGAATCAATATTGATAAAACAATATCAATGCTACCAAGAGCCAAGAGATAGGGAATTTGAATCAAAATAATGTGGGATTGAAAACCCGATAATAAAACTGTAATAAAATCTCCAATATTATTTCACACAACCATTGAATTGTATTGAATAACAATACTATTTTTTCCTCCGTATCCAATCCTTGTCATACTTTCAAAACCAATTTAGATCTGAGTTCTCAGTTGGATAAAAAGCAGTCGGATAAAAAGAAGAAAAAAAATTTCCGGTTCTTCGACCTAAGAACTATAAAAGAAAATCGAGTAGTTATTGAAACTAATTTTTTTAATGATTGATAGATATTTATATAGCTCTATGCTAGTGCTAAAGTAAAAGAAAAAATTTTCGCTAAGATAATATTGTTACTAAAGTAATATTGTTACCAAATGAATGATGTTACCAAAACAATATTGTTACTGAATTTATTAATATTATCAATATGATAAATCTTAATTAATATTGTTGCTAGAAGAAACAGTTTGTACTACAAAAGAAATATTTAGCAATTTGTTCAAGAGAATTACACATATAAGAGAATTATTTTTTTGTACAGTTTGCTTAGTACTCAAAAGAAGTTAAAACCTTGAAAGACTTTTGATCAATAATTTTTTTGATCAAATTTTTACTTTCTAGCACTCAATTTTCTGGTTTCTGAGTTTAACTTTAAATTCGCTATTCAATAAGTGCAGCTGATGTTTCAAGTTCTGAAATCAGACATAAAAAAAAACAACATATTTTTATTGAATACTCATTTACTTTTTTCGGCGGATTTAAATAACTGGCATTCATTAAATTTTGGATCTGCCTCAAACTAGAATATATGGTCAGTACAGTTTGAACTGGAAAGTTGTTTAAAGTTTGGACTTCTTAATGTCAGTTTCACTTTTTTCTTATTTCATTATATCTCCTAAACTAATAAGGCGAATACAAAACTATTTTCACACGATTATTAACTATGCTTATTCAAAGAATATTTGCTTAAAGTACCTATAATTATTTGGTATTTTTTATTATTTCTTTTAATACGCTGAAAACGCTTGAATTTTAAGGTAAGTGAATTTTTGAACCATTTTAACTATGTAAATGTATGTTAATGAAAACAAATTTGAAAATAATTGTTCGATCAGTTGTTGAGAAATAAAAACTTAAAAGGGAAACGTCAAGGTGAAGAAAGAAACAAAAAGTAAAATTTACATTAAGGCGTCCAAACATTCTACTGTTCCTGTAGCCGAGAAATATACATCGGATCGAAAATATGACATTTAATATTTTTGAACCAAACTCGATCATTCACCCCCACCACTTCGGGTAATTTAATGTTTAAAGTGGCGAAGTTGCTCTTGGTGAGCAGGTTGCCTTCCCCTTGGGTGCGAGGTGAGACAACTTTTAAATCTTAAATATGAACCCATATTTTTTATTGCAAGTTCGGATTTTCCAGATTCAAATCTGTGAAAATATTTTAAATTTTATTTCTGTTTTTATGTTCTTAATCTGATGGGTCTCGAGTTTCGCCATTTTGAACAGCTTGCATTTTAGTTAGTTTTTCTCGCTTACAGCGCAATCTGTGAAGCAAAATTTATAAACCGTCAATTCAAACAGGGTTACTTTTTCCTGGGCAATTCAAATCAGCAATAAAAAATAGGGGTTCATATTTAAGATTTTAAAGTTGCTCCCCTCATCACAGGTGAAAGATCAAGTATGGTTATCGCATACGTTCTAAATAATATTAATGTGACTATTTTCACTTTCGTGATACGATGTATATTTATCGCGATATTTGACTGCTTCTAAACTTTTTTCTTTCTGTATATGATAGATTGCGGTTGTCCATCAATTTGAGAATCATAAATCCAAATCCATCGAAAAAAATATTTGTTGAATCAGACATAGTTCGCTTTTGTGTCTAATTTCGTATTTTAATAATCTTTTCGTTAATTTTTAAGGTTAGCCCCCTTGATTCATTAAGTTTGAGTCGTATTTCGTGAATATCCGAGATTGCCCGTTTTTCAGTGTGTTCACTTTTCATAAACTTCTTATCAATTTTGTCATATTTTTAAGTAAAATTTTAAATGATTTAGTGCATTATTTCTTTAGTTATCAACAGAAATGCTTTTTATTTATTTATTTATTCTTTTTAAGCATGAATGCATATTTAAGTTTAATAAATATTTATTTATAATGTTTTATCAATGAAAATTTTTGAAGGAAATTTAGCTACTGAAAAGAAATTTTTATTAAGAAGTTTAAAAGTGATACCTGGTCCTAAAAACGAGTATAGATATGGCATGTATGACTGAGTTTGATATTTTTATTAATAATGTATTATGTATGTGAAGCAATTCTGAAAAGGGGGCAAAACTTGGTGGAAAAATAGGGCACTTCATAAGAATCGAAAATTACATTGCAAGCCATGGAAAGAAACATTATTCTACGCAGCTAGTGTTTTCTCTTCATTATGATTTGGCTTTTCACGACTGTTTAAAACGGTACTTTTATGCATCTAAAGTATTTTATTTTATGTGATTTTTACGCTTTCTAGAAGGTTTCAGAAGCTTAAAAAAGTTTCTGCCAAATAGACTTAAAAATGCTGATCGTAATTTAATGATTCGGTGAGCAATTTGGTGAGCTTGTAAAGTTAGTCGAGTCACTATAAACAGGATAATAAGGCCGAGTCTTATAAAGCAACAAAAAAAATTATATATTTTGCTAGATAGCTCAGGGGATAGAACACTCACCGTTAGGTGAACTCCAGGTTCAAATCCTAGCGTTGAATTGTCGATAAGAATTCTGCTCCCGTCTCGCACCTACCACAGAGCTAATATAAAATATCCTCAGTGGGAGACGGTCATGGGTTTGAAACCCCCTCCCGTTGAGCTAACCGTAGGAAGTTTTCGGGGTTTCCCACTCCATGTAACGCAAATAAGAGCTAGTTCCATGAAAAAGACTCTCACGAAAACTAGTTTGTCCAAAAGTTTGACCCAGGGTTCTATTGTATTCTGGATTGAGTAAAAGATTACAAGGCTACAGAGTTCAACATTGTTAGTTGTAAACTCAGAATTGGATTAGCTGTCCAACGTCGGTTATAATATGAAATATACTATACTAGATAATAGAAAGGAATACAGTGGCAGTCAAAAGTATTCGTACAATGAATTTTTAAGTGCTCATCGCTTCATAGTATTTTATTAATTATACTACGTCATTAAACACAGATACCAGGCCTTGTATCCTTTATTTTTGAGCAATTTAATCAAAAGAAGTTTTCTTGTAAAACAATTACAGAAAAAAAATATAAAAAATAGAAATTAATTATCAAAACTTTTGTGTCAAAAGTATTCGTACACTTAAGAAATTTCCCTAAAATTATATAGTATATCACAGTTTAATACTTAGAAGGATACCCTTTCGCCTTAATTATTGCTTTCATTCGACTTGGCATTGAATCTACCAACTTCTTTGTAATNTCACGCACTTCAATTTTAGGATTTGTATATAGCCATTCAGTCTAATGCAAAACCATTTTAATAAAAAAAAATTTAAAATTATGTCAACTTTATGTATCGTTTAGTTCTTTTCAATCTTGCATTTTATTAAGCAAATTAAATAATAACTACTAATTTAAAAGACATAAAACTCTGGCAAATAAAATGCTAATAGTTTTGTAATGAGAAGGGAGTTATTGAATTTGTCACCATGGTGATCACAGATTTGACTCTTATTAGATTTTTCAAAACTCGTTTTACTTTAACTGGTGGTTGCTAATAAAGATTTGCGTCATCATACAAATTAAATCCTTCCACCGAAATGCAATGCTGTTGAGTGGAATGTAATTGGAAAGATATTTAATTTAAAATAACTAATTTTATTTCTAAAAATATTATAAAACAAGAAAAAAACTCAATTTTTGTGCTTTGAAATCATTAAGTACAAAATATTGATTATTAAATGGCTTTTTAATGTGAAAGCAAGAAAAAATAAGCTAAATAATGGAAATATATTTTAAAATATGTATTGGAATTTTTTAAATGTTACAAAATACCATCATTAATGTAATGAAACAGTTTTATACATTTACTTGAAGTTTTGGCATAGTTTTTAATTATATTTATTTTAGTTTTATAGTTATTATTTTCTTTTAACTTTACGCATAGTTTTATAGATGGATTTGAAATGAAAAATAAATAAACTTAGATGGTTATAACTATTCAACTATAGTTACTGCCTAGCTTTATTTAGCTAGATAATTTAAGAGCTAACTAGACCCAATAACAAAAAACTATAAGCAAACAGGATGTTTTCACACTAAGTTCATATTCATTTAGGTAGGAGTTCAATCCAAAGCTTACTCTAAGGAAGACTATTCCTGTTAAAATGTTGATTTTTTTGTTTAATTTAATATTAGCGTTCGACTATAGAGATACAGATATTAAAGGACGGAAAGAATGAAAAATTTAAACGAAGAATGTATTTAATTTAAGAAAAAAAAGTCAATTATAGCTAAATATTTCTGCACACATAAATATTTTTGAATGAAAACATTCTTCAATATTTTTTTGACATTGAACATTGCATACAAAAGGTGAAAAATACTGTGATTACAACATCTTATACTTAGTATCAATGCTTATACTTAGTATCAATACTTAAGACTGAAATATTTATTATCATATCATAGGTAAGTTTTTCAGAGATTTATGCTTTTCCAGTAGCGCAGTCTTCAACCCTTTATTTAGCCAGACCCTTCAACCCTTTATTCAGCCATTCTTTCTACCCATATTTAGCCAAGAGGCTTCATTCTTTCAAGAATACCAAGTGATACTTGGCATAACTTTTGGATGATTTTCGCGTAGGATATTCGAGCAAAGCGACTCTGGCTCTTACTTGTAGCAAACCTAACGGTTAAGCAATTCATAGTATTTACTAAGGTAGGTAATGTTTCCACTCTATAGATTAGTTCACCTTAAAATTGTTCTTAATCTGGTTAAAAAGAAGAAACAAAAAATAGATACAAATTAGGTTTATAAGAATATTTGTAATTAAGAAGAATATAATCAAACAGAACATAAAAAATCTTAAAATTCATACTTTAAAAATGCGCTGAAAATGAAAATTAAATCTAGCTTGGCGTGCGTTTTGGCTGGTGTTACTTTTGCATATTTATGTTATAACCTTTCTTCGTATTTTCGATTTTTTTTATTCAACTATTAAAGATACAGTAAAAATATTTATTTTACTTGAAAACTATGGAAAATTTCGAACGAGTTTAATTCCTGGCTCATAAATATTCGATATTATTTTTAGGAATTTAAATATTTACACCTTTTTGTTCTTCCTTAAAGATCTCGTAGCAGACGATAAAGGAATAAGGATTTTTATCATAATATTTTATGCATTGTTTATGTTGATATTTGAGTATACGTTTTTAAGAAAATGTTTTCTTTTTTAACGGATTAAAGCTTCTTTTTTTTGCGCATTACAGTTTTAGTACTTTTCAGATCTGGAAATCACTGAATTAAATCGCTACATTTTTTAATTTTATAATGAATGGTTATGATACGGAGATAGTAATTCCTGAATCATTTATGTTCATCTATCTGATAAAAACTGTAGCTTTCAATGAATTGGAATAAATGATTGCAATGAATAATAATTTATATTTGTTAATTATTTAGTTAAAACGTTTAATTCTTCATAATTATGTTTAGCACGCAATATATTTAATACTAAAAAGTCACCTTTTTAGTACAAAAAGTTGTGTGACAAAATGTATTATTTGGCAATCCCAATTGAAAAATAATCTAAATGGGGGGTGCGATAGTCTTGGTAATGCTTAAAGGTTAGTTTTGCCACGAGGTAAATGGGATAGAATTTAGAATTACCTTGACGCATATTTAACCGTGGAAAATTTTCGTGGTCTTCCTCTCCGCGTAGCGCAAATTCTGAGTTGATCCATCAAAAAGGTCTCCACGGAGGACAGTTTATTAAAATGGTGGACGCAAACGTTTTCTTGTCTACTAGATTTGAAATTAGAAGTTGAACACTGATGAACATGAAACTCAAAAGTATGCTGGTTGTGAAATATATTTATTTCTAATATCTACTCTATAATATGATTTGATGTAATCAGATGCATTTGATGTAATCAAACTTAAACAATGAGAATTTAATTAAGAAATGTAAAAATCTCATTATTAGATCAAAAGTTATCCATGATTTCAGTTACTTTTTTACTTCTGTACATAATTCAAATTTTATCTCGTAGGATGGACTAAAGCTGAACACAAACAAAGATAAATATATCGCAAACATTCCATACAAGCCAGCGTAAATCAAGAGAAAACTTTCAAGGTTCTTGCAGGAAGAAAATAAAAAAGAGCCCCAACTCGTTGACATATATTTCCCCAAATCATCATTACTCTTTATCTATATAACGTTCAGGAAGCTCAATGTTAGACGACTTAAGTATGAAAACAGCATTTAATCTTAATTATTCCGTAAATCATACGCCTTTACATCAAACATCAGGGAATTGCGCACATAGAGCGGGTAAAAAATATTCACATCGCATGGATACTATGTTTCTTGATGTGTGTATTACTTCAGCAAGAATGTATACTGGAAAAAAATAACATAGAAGGAAATATTTTTTTCAAAATGGATAGCTGTGAAAGTAATGAATTTTTTCATGCAATATATTTTGTTTTAATATGTTCATAAAAATTAACAGTGAATATGATTTTTAGTATATATAATTTGGAGCATTTTTAACAATAGTAACTTTTTAAACATTACTTTTTATGCATAACTTTTTTATACATTAAAGTGAAAATAAAAATTTATTATACTATTACTTATTTTATCTGATTAAAAATTATTTTTTTACATACATAATGAAATGTTAATGTAAGATTTATAGTGTTTTTACTAATTTCTAGTTGAAAATATATCTTTTTATATATAAAAATAACTATCACTTGTTTCTAATTAAAACATATTTTTATACATTAAAACCTAAACAAAAAATTTACTAGCTTACTAACTTCTACTTAAAATTACATATTTTATTTTTTGAAATCAAGATTTGTAATACTGTTTCTCAATATCAAGTTAAAAATTATTATTTTTATGCTAAAATTGTAATAAAATACATTGTAAAAATGTATTAATTTCTAATCAAAATATATTTTTATTTATTAAAATAAAAGTAAATATTTATTGTACCGTTACTTATTTCTAATTGAATATCTTTTATTTTTATTGATTTGAAAATAAAAATTTTTTTTGTGTAATTACTAATTTCGAATTAAAAAACATTATTGTTTGATGTTGAAAAGAAAAGAAAATCAAGAACCATAATCATTTATAAGTTTTATATAATATTTTACCTCTATAATTCAATGTTGTAGAAAAAATTGAAATATTTTTTAACGACGTTGTTATATAAAAAAATACCCAGATCAACGGGATGGAATCAAAAAATGAAATAGAATGGATATTATCTAACGTCACTAATCTTCCTCGTATAAAGAATTTTTTTTTAAATTTTGATATTGAATTACAACAACAAACAGCGCTTAGCAGTTTGGCTATCATAGACTAAATATTTTGAACTCTTTCATATTTTCTTTTTCTTTAAATAAAACGAAAGTTTACTTGTGATATTTTGGAATGATGTGTTTAAAATTTTTTTCCGAAAGGATGAGTTCAAAAAAAAATAAAAACTCAAAAAATTTAAAAAATCTCTGCATTTTCAATGTAATAATGTTTTAATTGTATGTTTTAATGTTTAACTTAAACGTTAAACTGAAAGTAAAAACCCTTAATTGACTTTTGAATATAATGCTCATAAAATCGTTACCTTTAAAAAATTTAAGTGTGCATTATAAAAATGTTTAAATTTAGCGGAACTTAATAACTAGCACTAAGTAACTAGTTATATTTTAAAACATATCTAGGTAAATTATATTTTTATTCAAAACATTAAATACAAAACTATGTATATTTGCATAATCATATCCTTAAAATCAAATCAATTAAGTTGTATAAAAATTTTAAAACTTAATACGCGCATAACTACCTTTAACTTGAAGCATATTTTATTAAACATTCCAATTTTACTCAAAAATTAGTTTCGTTTCCTCCAAGTAATAATCAAAGTATTATTTTTTTAAAAATAATACTTTTAATACTTTTAATAATACTTTTAATAATACTTTTAAACCTTAACATAAGGTTTAAAACAACTTACATATTAGCGCTTAATAACAATTTATAACTCATAATATATCTTCCTACATGTTATAAATTTACTAAAAAGTAGAAAACGAAAAACTAAAAGTGGATTCCGAAACATATTTTTACAGAGCTTGTATTCCCCAAAATCTTTTTCTTAGAAACAAATAAATCAATATACCACTAAAAGTTCATTTTTAAGTTCTCAATTTGTGTTTATTAATCAAACAGTTTTTTTTTGTTGTCTTTAATCTGTCAACAAAACCATAAGAATCATATTCTAACAAGTCTCATTTTATCTTTAATCTAATAATGTACAGGAAGGAAAATTGAAATAGAACGATATAAATAACTGTAGGGTTGACAAAGTTCTTATTTCAAGGCAATGGGACTTATTTACTTCACTTTGTTGATCAACATAACTTAATGAAGGTAACGCTTCTTGCTTTTCTGTTGAAAAGATAATGTAACAGTATTAGATAGGTGCCTTTTTGTTTATTAAGACCTTTATCGACTTTGGCTTTGAACTACATTCTTTTCGCACTGTTTATTTACTGGTCCCTTTTTATTTACATAATCAAATGCATTTTATCCGTAATGTAATTTATATTTAATTGAAATGAGTTAAGTATCACCTAGGCCACTCCAAGCCTCATCTAATATTAGTTAAAATGCAGAATTTTCACAGATACATGTATTTCCAGAATCATCTGTCAAAAAATAAAAAAACAAATAGTGGTCGGAAATTATCCCCGGGCTTAAAAAAACGTTTTTAAAATTTAATGCAATATTGTAGAAAAAGGAAGGACTAAAAACGTTGAAGCCTGTTTCGTTGCGCAAGGAAACAGAACAAAATTAAAAGCCGATGATTAGAAATACTTTTTGAGGCTCAACTAGCAACTGAATCTTTACTCTTACTTTATTTAATAGTGATTCCTTTTTAAATTCTGATCCCCACTCGCAGTGATCACAGTACTGATGTAAAGTATCCTCTGTGGTAGAGGGATCATGTGGTATAATATCTTTGCCCCCTTTGCCGTTAAGCTAACCCTGCTTTTTATTTCATCTAACCAAATACTGTAGCTCTATCTCCCTCACAAAGTCAAGTTGTGTCAGACTATGAATTTCAATGAACAAGGTTCGAGCAAGAGTCAGAGATCAAGGGTTCGAAAAACCTCTGAAAGAGGGAGTTCGAACGTTTAAAAATATTTTAACGACAGAATTTGCATAGTATTAATTTTGAGTGTGCAAGTACCCTCATTATGCAACTGTTATTTTATATATATATATAACAAATCAAGATTGGATTTGGAGTTTTGTTTCTTTTGATTTTCATGACTGTATGTATTGAATTCATTACCTCATGTTATGGAGAGGATTGTTTTTCTTTTATGATGTTTAAGTTTAGTTATGATTTTTCTCGCTTAAGAAAAGTTCTGATTAGTTCAAAGATGACTTTTTCATTATGCTTGCTAAGCATTTTCCACAGCGCACTGAACTCTGCCAGCAAGTTGGTCTTAATGTTCGAAAGAGAAGTTCTCTTGTCTTCTGGGTTGGGCTTAAAATTACAATTCTAATTGGATAATTTTGATTTTAATACTATATATGAATATATAATAAATATGGAACATTCTATAAGTGTCAGAAAAAGGCAAAAATTAAAGCTCTTACTTCACTGTTGAATGAATTAATAAAAAAAATGTTATTAAAAGTTTTATTATACTAAAAAGCAAATGAAAAAATATGTTTTTACTATTTTCTCTCATATTAAAAAAAATTATTTAGTATAAATGGAGATACACTTGTTTTTTCGGAGATGCACTGGAATACAATTGTTTTCGTTAATATAATCGCTTGCAGAGTACAAAAAACATCCCAAATGTAAGGTTTAGTTTGTATTTTAGAAGATACGATATAATTGTTCCCACTAGTTTAGAAAAATTAAATCAGAGAGAATAAATAAAGTAACATTGTTTCCTCTAAGAATAAACGTAAAATCTTAAATTACAGATAACAAATTTAGTAAAACAGCAGCAATACAATGATTTTATACTCTGAAAAAATAAAATTATAAATTAAAGAGAAAAATGTGGTAATTCAGTGCAATTTTAACACTAATATAAAAGCATGGTGACATATTGACATTTTTAACACTCTTTTAATATAAAAAGTAAATTACACGGAATAGATTCTGTGACAATATTAAGAAATATGGGCATAGAAATTTTTATTGATCGTATCATATTTGCACATTTTCAATTTGTCACTAATAATAAAATGCATCAATCTTTAAATTGATGTAAAAACTGCTTTTTAAGTATCTTAGATGCCTCCATGTTCTTGAAATTTATGCAGGTTACTTTGAAGTGTTAGATAAAAAAGAAATTTGACTAAAAAATATTTTCAAAGTTCGAGGGAATATTATTTTTACCCTATTTTTTTGTAAATTTTTATCTGCTAATCACGCTCAAGGTTCTTAACTGCGTCGCTTTATAAAGTAAATCAAAAAAGGTAAAAAGGATAAGAAAATAGAAACAAATTGAGAAAATCGCAAACCATTGACAATCAAGAACACGAATAAAATTAAACATTTTAAGTAACTTTTTCAAAAATCGAATCATTGTTAATAGATCTTAAATTAAAATTTTGTTTGTTGTTCAGTGCTATGATCATTTGAATATTTCAATGCAAAACGATGAACATTAAATGCATCGATGAGAATTTGTGTGCAATTTAAAGCATACATTTTTCTGAAAATAATATTTATATTTCAACGAAATTTCTTTAATTTAAAACTTTAGATATTTTAATTTTTGCCCTTACAAAACGAATTTTACTAGCATCATACATTTTTTTTCCAAATTTGATATCTAGACAGAAGCCTCGTGATCTGATTAATTACAGAAAGTGAATAATTTTTTTCAACGAAATGAATACAGCATTTTGAAGAACGTAAAAATTCACGTCACTTAGATACACTTGTTATGGAACTTCTCAGAAGAAAGAGAAACTACTGCTGTTCACTTTTTAAATAAATTAAATCACGAATGTAAAAGAAAATAAGGACTGGATATCCGTGTTTTCCTATACTTTTTAAAAAAAATGAAATTACGAATCTAGAGAAAAGTAGAAACCTTACTACACTTTACTTCCTCAAGAAATTAGGATCGCGCTTCTTGAAGAAAATAGGGAAAATAATTCCTTGTCTTTCTACACATTTTCAATGAATTTCGATTGATCATCTTGAGAAATATAATTAAAAAAAGCTTAATTACTGCTCACTTTTTCATCTTGTTTATCGATCGTAGTGGATCTTTACCGTAGAAAAAAGGTACAGAAATTATATTATATAGTTATAGTACATTTACTTCATGCTAGAGCTACACAATGGGCTATTGGCGGCGGCCTGGGAAGCATCCCTGAAGATTATCAGAAAGCATACCATCACAATTATGATCCTCTGCAGAGGGGATGGCTCCCGCTTCGGTAGTCTGACGACCTGCGCGAAGTCGAGCAGTTTAACGAAGACCAATACCGCACACCCTCGGACCCTACGCAGGCTGATCCAAGGGGTCACCCACCCACACACTGAAGGCAGCCAAATGATGCTTGACTTCGGTGATCAGTCCACTGCGGGGACTACGTTATATAATAAGAGGAAACAAAATCTTTACATAAACAGTAACAAATAGAGAAAATATAGGAATAAGGGAAAATGAAAGACGATTCAGTACAAGAGTATTCGTTTATAGTACTGAAATAGCTGAGCTGATACAAGAGTCTTGCACTCTTTGGGAATATTTTAAACCAACTGATATTTGTATGTTTTCACCTTAATTAAGGAACTTTGATTTCAGTTGTTTTTATAAGTTGACCACCTGGCAAATTAAAAAAAATAATCGCATACAAATTATTAAATATTCTACAAATTTTTAATATTTTTCACATTAAAAGAAATTCTAAAAAATATTTTTTTGTAGATACATCACTCTTAACTGAAATTTAACGCTTCGTATATCGTTATTTACGTAAACTACTTTTGTTGTTAGTTTGCCTGGTCTAATTATCAATGTAATAAAAGAGTTTTATATAATTAAAGGTTGTTTACGCTTGAATTCATAGCATTTTCTTTTCTTTCCTAATATAATTAGCTGCGCTTGTAGAAACAAAATTTTCTTTCCTATTTAATGGATTTTGGGACATTTATTTTTCTTGTTTAAATTGGATTTATTCTTTAAATAGATTTGATGTATGAAACGCTTAGAGCGTTTTTTTATATAATTTTTTGAAGAAAAAATTCGATTTCACTGTTTCAAATTATAATATTTAATTAGGAGTTAGATATTATTTGAGACGGATATTGAAATCAACTTGACGTTTTCAGGATAAGATAAAAATTAATTTTATGTACGAGTTCAAATAAATGAAGAACTTTGTAGATGAAAGTTTTAAAAACAAATTTGAATAAAAAAAGCTTTCTCAGGAAATGTCTTATTTTAGTCTTTCGTAATGATACAATATTTATTTAAGCAAGTTTTAATTTTAATTTTATTCAATAAAATTTAATTATTCAATAAAATTAAACAGAATTTTTGGAGAAATTTAAAATATATTACGAACTTATAGTTTTAAAATTTCAAACCAATTCGTTAAAAACTGCGCAATCTATGAGTATTTAAAGTCGTTCTTTTATACTGCGCATGTACGGAATAAATTAAATTTTTGTCCATAATTTGTAGAGAATCGTATTTGGCAACAAATGAAAAAAGTCTAATTTGTAAAGCTTCAAAATTTGAAAAGTATTAAGCAATTTTTAAAGTAGTTTATGTACCTTTTTAAAGAAAAAGACGATAACATATATTATATCTCGTTTCGCAATACAAAATGAAACTTGTGAAAATCCACTTATAATTTTGAGCTTTCTTTTAAAAGCGTTGAAAAGCTTCTTTGAAAATTGCTTGAATTTTTTTAAATTTCTAAATATTTAAATCAGAATTGTTTTGCTATTTGCCATAAACTATTCACTATAAAATTACGAAATTTTAAAAAAAATTGTCTACGCATGCGCAGTATAAAAGAACCACTTTAAATACTCCTATCTTAAGCAGTTTTTAACGACTGTTTTTAAATTTGAAATTATTAATTTTGAAAATAATTTTAAATTGCTCTAAAAATTTTGTTTAATTGCATTAAATAGTTTTAAAGTTATAGAAAAAAAACGTAAGGCGAGGAAATTAATTTTTTATAAAAATGTCTATCTCCTTAAACATTTAAGCTAGGTTTATGAAATTTTAAGCTGTTATTGTAAACAACGACCAAAATAATTGATACAAGTTATAAGCTTATTGATTGACTTTCTGGCATAGTGTTCAAAAATAGTTGTTTTCTTTCGTAATTCATTGTTGTTCTCTCAAACCTCTGAAAATTTTAAACATTATTGCTAAATATGAAAAATCGATTGAACTGAACAGCTCTGAAGTTACAAAATAATACTCTAAGCATTTCGTGAGAAATTTAAAAAAAATTTATTATTAGCATTCAAAATTTTGAAAAAAGTGCCATTATTGTAATATAGTTGCAATCAAACTTTGAAACCTGTAATTTTAACAGTAAATAAATCTATTTTGATTGTTTGTGATTCACTGCTTAACACGGTTTTCCCTGCTCTGAAATTTTAGATTACCACAAAAACAAAAGAATTTAGTTTACTACAGCAATCTAAATTTTTTTCGAAATTTTATTTTACCTGTGCGAGATATAGCTTATTAAAGATGTATAGTATTGAGTACGCATTAGATCAATGTATATTGTGTCATCTCATTAACGTTTGAAGAACTAAGAAAAAAACATGTTAAAAACTACCAGTAAAAAGTAGCAAAATTTACAATATTTCTGGCTCTATGGGAACACCAAAATGCTTTAACTTTTTTTCTGAGACGCCTTAATAATGATTTTGATAACGATGTAAAATTAAAAATAAAATTTGGTTTTAAAATATTTGATAAAATTTGATAAATGCTGTACTGTATAGTAATTTTAACATTTTACCTTAGAATATGACATAGAAATCTTTAATATGGTAAAATTTATTTTTCAGTTTTGCGTTTTTTACTAAATGTGTGGTAATAAAAATTTTAATTTCGAAAACCAGAATTTCCGATGAACCGTTACCATATGAACAGAAAAATTACCAAATAAATTATCTAAATACAGTATTCGTTGGTTTTATAAACCAGAATTATAATTTTGTTTTGCCATAAGTGTCAATACCATACAATACAGCACGGTAATTTAACCAGAATTCTTTTTCTCCCTGTGTTGTAATCAATATGGCTCTTGCTCCATTAATATCTACAGTCAATTAATTTTTACGCTTTAAATGCTTTTGGTAAATAACGTTGTAGCATACTCAATCTAGTTACATAAAAATAACGTTAAGATTAGCAAACCGTACAGTCGACCTCATATTTTTGATTGTGAGATAGAAAATTTCTGGTGCGTCACACGCGGAAGCCAATCGTTGAAAAAAAACCGAATCTGGAAAACAAAAATCTGCCCCAATGGACTGTTCGCTACGCAAGCAATTTAGCGGGCACCGGGAAGACAATGTTCATAACAAGTTCTCTTTCACCGGTATATGTAATTTAAAATATAAAGCTTAGAGAAAAAGCATTTGTAAATTTATGGCTTATTTTCGGTTTAGCTGAATTCTCTTTTCTCTTAACTTCAAATTTTGAATTGACTGTGAGAGATAGCCAACCATGAATAGTTTCTTCCTTGTCCGTGCATCCTTTTATTGGGATGATGGATAGATGGGGTTTGTTATTTTCTTATTTACGCCTACAAGGGGGGAGGGGAGAAGATTATGAGAAATGCTTATGTTCTTTCCTTTTAAACTAAATAATAAACTTATGCTTAAAAACATAAAATGAATGTTAAATTTGGGAAATAAAAAATCTGTTCAAAATTCTTTTCAAGGACTTTTTGAGTTTCAGAGTTTTCAATTTAGAAAGATAGAAAAATGATTATTATCGAAAATTCTATTCAAAATTTTTTCAAACAAATTAAAACGAAAATTTTCTTTTGCATAAAGTTAATTTCTTTGTGTTCGAACTTTTTTCTAAATATTGCTTATTATTGTAAAATTCAATTTTAAAGAAAGAAGCAAGTGTTGGGGAGATCTTGGCGGTGTTGGATAAGACTGGTTTCGCAATTTGCTTATATTTACTGATAAGGAGGGAGAGTGGGTCCAAAATTGCCAAAAACATGTTCATGCAATATTTGATCGGTCCGAAATCCAATAACTAAAACAAATAAACAAACAATAACTAAAACTTATACCAAAACACGGTTGTACAAGTGTTCTTTCATTATAGTATTACATGTATTATAGTAACAAAACTTTTAGTGGCAGAATAATCTCATTAAACTCTACAAATCTTTTCAAGCCTTTAGCCTAACACAAAACTATGTTTATAACTCAGTACCATAATTTTCTTTTAGGGAAAAGAATTTTATAAGCCGGAAGGACAGGAAGCGGAACTTGAAACCATCCTCTGACATAATCAGATGCCTAAATGCTGTTAGAACTTAATTTTAAATTTCCGCGTTGTCAGGAGTTTCGATACAACT
Organism: Parasteatoda tepidariorum; assembly: GCF_043381705.1. Taxonomy (NCBI): domain Eukaryota; kingdom Metazoa; phylum Arthropoda; class Arachnida; order Araneae; family Theridiidae; genus Parasteatoda; species Parasteatoda tepidariorum. Next base: position 109,529,822 of record NC_092204.1, on the reverse strand, counting down.
AATTAATTTGTAGCTAGAGAGTGCATAACAGCTTCAAAGATTGAAAGGTCTAATCTTGGAATTCTGCCGAAAATTAGTATAGGGTGATACGCAAATGTTGTATGTTTATTAATGATTAACGCACCAATTAGGGATTATTTAAAGCTCCAAAAATATAACATTCTTAAAAGACAAAGCAGACTTCGTGTAGATATATGTTAAAAAGATACGGTTAACATTTGCGCTTATTTGCAAGATTAAAAAAACATGAATTGTTTTTTTTGTTGATAAAAACACTACAAATTCTCTAAAACGGGTAAGATAAGTCCTATAAGAATAAAGTAAAAAATAACGTTTCGTTGAAATTGTTTTTAAATAATTCAAGGCGAGTTTTTAAATTCGTATACTTAAATGTTTGTTCGTTATATGTCTTAAGACGAGCACAAATAAAGCACAAATTCGTTGTTTTTTTGTTCGTTGTCCGGGCGTATAAGTAAACTTTTTTTATACCGCCTAAGTCGTACGAAAACCACGGAGATAACTTATAAACGGGTAACAAAGTCAGCCATTTGTTGATCTTGAAATATCGACGCATTATAAACAATGACATAAATGTGAATAACTATTTACCTCTTTCAAAAACTACTTTTAATATGTTATTTACAATTAAATTTGTACTTACTCTCGTCATATTTTTTTTACATGTAAAGGTTTGTTTTTTAGAAATAAATTATTTTCAGAAAAAATTAAGAATAAGAAAAGTTAAGATAATTTATTCAAGATCATTTAAAAAATGTTAAACCGTGGAAACTTTTAAAACATTTCATAAGGCTACAGATTTGAAGATTCTACTGACAATTTTTCCTTCCTAATGTGCATTATATTTCGGCATCATTTTTAAATCGTTTTTATTTTCGCCAAACTCTCACAAGCTTTTCAGTAACACTAAATTCCCATGCAGCTGGGTAATTATTATTTTCACTAGTAAACACCGTAACAGTTTTCTACTTAAAATAACTTTTAAAAAAACTTTCACTAAAAAATTTTTTGTAGACTTGTGAAAAATTTTATTGACTTTTGTGCGTAGAAAATTTTTTGTAATTTTTCTTAATTTTAGAAATTTTGTTGTATGGTTTTTCAGTGGTGTACATACCAGAAATTATCTCGTAATCAAATCAATAATAGGGGTCAACTTATGCACCGAGATATTCGACATTTAATGTGTTTTTATTTACTTGATTAAATTTTAATTAACAGATATCATTTATATAGCAGTAGGTGAAACTTTTTCCTAATCTTGGAATGCAAGCCTGACTAATTTCAAAGCTGTACCGAGAACAGATTCAAGCAAATATAGAACTAGTCTTATTGTTTAGGGCTAATCGTGGAATGTGTTTGAAGAAGAAGCTTTCGGGTTTTTTCCTTCAAATTATCACGTAAATATGTGTTAATGCCTTCTATCTCACTAGTTCCCGTCAAAATCACGTGGTGAGCTTTTGTCTCCTATTTTTCATGCCCGTGATATTTCCGGGCTAGATCACTCGAAAGTAATGTTTCAAAAAAGTTTGAATATATCCTTCTTTTTTTCTGGAATTTTTTATTTTCTTATTTTGCACACTAGATGTCTGCACCAGACTATTTTTAATGTAACTGGCGATAGTTTATTTTAAATTAGATGACAGCACAATACAAAAATACGTATTTGTGATATGTATTTGGTACTCTTAGATGAACTGCTCATGCTCTTTGTGAATACGCGAGGTTCGTGCTTTGGGATAAAAAGTTGTTTGAATATTGTGTACATTATGGAATCAGAGTTAAATGGCCATATAGAATACATATGGGTTTTAAATTTCGAGCTAAAAAAATTCCAAAAAATCAAAATGAATTCATAAATTGTACATAAATTTTTTTGAATATATTTTTCTTGAAAAAAAATATTCACTTTTATGGATGTTTTCTTGAAAGTAATAATATCGTTAAGGGGTTAATTTCTAACAAAAAGGTTTGTTCCGTTAATAGATACAGGAATTCTCTGTATTCAAAATTTCAAGGTAGTTGCTTAGAAAATTTAGTGGCTCTCGGATACAAGAAATCTAAAATATTTTAAAGTTATTTTTATCAATTATAAACAATGTTATTAATATATCAGAAAATGGAGAAAAAATGATTTTTGTCTCAAATAAAACGAGAGGTATAATTTTTTTTTTCGTTTTAATCTCGTAATTTAATTTCAAATCATATTAAACTTAGAAGGTTTTAGTTCTTCTATTTTTTTTTAATTTTTTTTTTCAAAACTTAATAAGATGTATTTCAATCATCTAAAAGATGAACTTTATGAAAATCGTTATAGTTTTGGTAGTAATTTTACTTTGATTGCTTTCTAGAAGTCTCAAAAACATTTTAAAATGTTATTATAATAGTTTAAAAAATGATAAAATATGAAAATAATTAATTTTTGTTAGAAAATATTAAATTATTTTAAACTCTTTAGAAGATATAATGTATATTTAAAACTATTTCTGAAGATCAATTAAATTGTGAGCATTTTTATTTGAAGTAAACAAGATATTTATAGTTTCATCAAAAATTTAAAAATTAAATTTTTTAATGTTTTTAAGCTTTTTTTTTTAAAGGAAGTCAAATACTGCTTAGAAAATGTTGAATAATATTTGAGAAAAAGAACTTATTACATAGAGCAATAATATAAATTTAACTTTATTAATGTAGAAAAGTACTCAGGAATCTTTAATTCTAACACATTGACTTTTAACATTAATCAAACGACAGTAAAAAATAATATATTTATTCGTTTAAATTAAGAATTTATTTCCCTCTATCTATTTCAACCAGAATAATTTGAATTAAAGTTTATCTAACTATTTCTTGTGATTATATGAAAAAAGGTAATTTCTTTTATGATTTAAGTATCAGTCAGTTACTTAACTATATCTCGCAATAGACTACTAAGCAATTTATGTTAGAGCTTAGCATTAACGGTATATTTTAGCTCGCATCTTGTAAAATGTCAAACCAATAAATATTAGTTATAGTATAATATATGTATATTTGCATGGTAGAATTTATTCGCTTTTTGTTCGATTTAGCTAAACTAACGAGTATTCGGTAGAAATATGTGCAGGTAACAGACAAGATTAATTTCAACTCATTCGATAGAGAATCTTAATTCTTAATCAATATATAGGCAGGATTACATTTCACAAACAATGTTTCATATTTCATTAATTCGTTTATTGCTTTACATTACATAACATATGTTTAATGCAAAAAATCTTATCCTATATGTTCATAACACATTTCACATGAAGTAACATTTTCATTTGAGGTAGCTTTACTAGCGTAAAAATTTAAAAGCATCTATCTATATTATATAAAACGCTAATACGTACGTATGCATCAATAAAACCGATGATATTTCTTTTCTCGAGTTGGCAACAGTTTTCATTTTTAATTGGTAGGCTTCGGAGAGCAAGAGCACGTAGTGAGCATCATATGGCTGATCTATATTATATAAAACGCTAATGCGTTTTAATTGATAGGCTTCGGCTCGCAAGACCACGTAGTGAGCATATCATATGTCTAATCGGAATCACTTTAAAACAAAACTTACAAAAGTTAC
>NC_092204.1:109516468-109525703 GCF_043381705.1 Parasteatoda tepidariorum | reverse complement strand
GAGACAGGGAGCTCACCTCTTGCTTGCCGATGAGTGAAAAAAAACAATGACACCAGATGAACGCAAAGAAATAGAAAACTAAAGCACACATTTTAAAAATATGCTTTTTTCAGAGCGAACAAATGTCTTTAAACCTAAACAGAATTACACATAAAAATCTTGAAACATATAAATAAAACAACCAAAGATACATAATTGTATACCTTTAACGGATTTTAGAAGTTGGAACTTAAAACAGCTCAGTGGATCAGAGTTGTGATTATAATTATACTAAAAAAAATTAAAAATTATTTTCTTACTTACTTACTAACATAGTCATCGTTTACAAGTTTTCTTGGAAAGACTATAGAGAAACTTATATTTAACATATTAAATTAGATTCTTGAAGACAAGACCTAAGAGTCAATGAGCAGGTAACTTACCTAAGTCAAATTATTAAGAATGCTTCGGACTTTCGAAATATCCTTATAACAGTCAATATTGATTTTAAAAGTGCAAATGACACGGTACGGTATACATGGTTAGAAAAAAATATATAAAAAAAACCAGTGAATGCCATGGAAGTTTGTCAGAGGTGGATACTTTACATACCAACGTATTTGCAGGGTCAGATTCGACCAGGATCGATGTTAATGATATAATCTGATAAATTGTTTACTCATTGCAAACGATTTAATTATTAGTTCACAAGTTCCAAAGCGAAATGCAAATTTCTTCACTGAAAATAACATGTCTGTGAATTTAAAGAAAATTACCTTTGAATCTTTTTCAATCCTCCTGATCTAAAGTACAATTCCCATACTAGCAAGCTTAATAACTTAGGAGTTAAGTTTGATAAAAAATTCAACCAGAAATTTCAAATTAAATCAATATCAAACCACATTCAATAGAGAATAACTGTTCTGAAAAGTCTAACTGGATCCCTATAGAGATGTGATAGACCACAGATCTTAATGTTACTTATAGGACTTTCATTCTACCTTTAATTACATACTTTAGCGTAAACTTAATAACAGCAATTGATCAAATTTTTAAAAAACTAGACCTTTTACAATGTCAATCATTGAAATTTGTAACTGGAGTTCTTAAATCAACACCGATAGATGCAATGGCCTTATCGACAAATAATAAAACCATTATAACTACAAGAAAAGATTGAAATTTAAAAATTAAAAAAAAAATGTATTTAATTTGTTTGGGACCTCAAGCAGAATTTTGAATTGCCAGCTTACATTGAAGACATTGTAAGAACTCACTGAATATGATGCATGTTGAAACAAGCTTCTGATTTCTAGCTTTTTTAAGAGAAACAATTCGGATGTCTTAAGGTGTTTAGCTCCATATACTAGTGACAAACATTACCTAGAATAGGATACATATATACACAGATGGCTCCCTTTATGAAAATCCTGATTGGTAACTGTAGGAGTTTTTTTTTTCTAACTTCTTCTCCTTTTATGCCTCTGAGGGAAATTACCAAACAGTTTTTGATGGAGAACTAAAGACTATTTGAATAATTCAGAAGCATCAACATATTTTCTGATTCTCAACATTCAGACGATTAGTTCAACTGAGCAGCTGTCATCCAAAAACATCTCTTGGGTCAACAACATTTGCGAGAGTTTTGTCTAAAGATAAAACGTTCTATATCACTTCATCTAGCCATCGTCTCATTTTTTAGAAACAAATATATTGACACAGTAATAAAAGGCGTTCTAGACTTCAAAGTTGCTTAAATCATACAGTTTTTGATTTCTAAAAAGTATTTAAGGAAGAATACCCTAGTAGATAAGGAAGCTTTTTCCATGTGAAGGCTTTTTTCAGAAGAAGGCATACTGTAAACGCGTTAAGTTTATTGGTTATGCAGGTTTTCAATGTAATTTTTGAACATCCTGTGTAAAGATCTAATTTTGTGGTAATATATTACATGCATCAGATAATTGTTAATCAACTCATTCTGTTATGTTCATTCTAACTACTGCTTAAGTAGCATTTTGCTTAAAAAGGGACGTAGTTGCTGAAATTGTACGTCTTGGTTACTTTTAAAGTGAACCAGAAAGATTTAGAAGCAAATTCAAATGTCTAATTATAAGTTTTTAATATAATTTAGTATCAGTTTCATTTACTAGAATAATTTCTGCAGCTATAAAAAAGTCATAGCATTTGTACAAGAATGTAATTCCTGAAATCAAATAATACTTTTAATTACCTATTTAATGACATGCAAGTTTGTCGGCTATATGTTTCTGTATAATACAAGTTATACAGCTTTTGGATGGTTATTGGACTAACTCAAAATACTTAAACTCTTTGGAGTTTTCTACGAATGTTGTATTAATTATGTTACAACTATCAGGACACAGGACTCCAACCATTGAACTGGTCATTTTTAAACCCTTTAAACAGTTAGCTGAAAAGTTGTTGCTAAGTTATCCTGACCTAATCACATAGTATCAAGAGTCGAATCTAGTGACTGAGGCTGGCAATATGGCAGCAACAAATGAATCTGCTCAAGAATTTAACTGTTTAGGTGTGTNATAATTCAAAAGCATCAACATATTTTCTGATTCTCAAGATTCAGACGATTAGTTCAACTGAGCAGCTGTCATCCAAAAACATCTCTTGGGTCAACAACATTTGCGAGAGTTTTGTCTAAAGATAAAACGTTCTATATCACTTCATCTAGCCATCGTCTCATTTTTTAGAAACAAATATATTGACACAGTAATAAAAGGCGTTCTAGACTTCAAAGTTGCTTAAATCATACAGTTTTTGATTTCTAAAAAGTATTTAAGGAAGAATACCCTAGTAGATAAGGAAGCTTTTTCCATGTGAAGGCTTTTTTCAGAAGAAGGCATACTGTAAACGCGTTAAGTTTATTGGTTATGCAAGTTTTCAATGTAATTTTTGAACATCCTGTGTAAAGATCTAATTTTGTGGTAATATATTACATGCATCAGATAATTGTTAATCAACTCATTCTGTTATGTTCATTCTAACTACTGCTTAAGTAGCATTTTGCTTAAAAAGGGACGTAGTTGCTGAAATTGTACGTCTTGGTTACTTTTAAAGTGAACCAGAAAGATTTAGAAGCAAATTCAAATGTCTAATTATAAGTTTTTAATATAATTTAGTATCAGTTTCATTTACTAGAATAATTTCTGCAGCTATAAAAAAGTCATATCATTTGTACACGAATGTAATTCCTGAAATCAAATAATACTTTTAATTACCTATTTAATGACATGCAAGTTTGTCGGCTACATGTTTCTGTATAATACAAGTTATACAGCTTTTGGATGGTTATGCGACTAACTCAAAACACTTAAACTCTTTGGAGTTTTCTACGAATGTTGTATTAATTATGTTACAACTATCAGGACACAGGACTCCAACCTTTGAACTGGTCATTTTTAAACCCTTTAAACAGTTAGTTGAAAAGTTGTAGCTAAGCTATCCTGACCTAATCACATAGTATCAAGAGTCGAATCTAGTGACTGAGGCTGGCAATATGGCAGCAACAATTGAATCTGCTCAAGAATTTAACTGTTTAGGTGTGTGACCCGTTAATCCACCAGTTTTTAATGAAACTATTTTTCACCACTTGAAACTACGATCAGGGAGACGAATCAATCGGATTTAAGTGATGAGCGTGATGCAAATAATCATACGACAATCAAGTAATCATACGGGTTCGATAGACATGTCTGTTTCAATGCATTCCTCAACACCGAAGGTTTCAATTAAATAAATTTCCGTGACTTCAATACCCAAAGAATTAATCACTTCTAAATCAGAAAGAACTGCAGTTTTAAGAAGCAGACCCTTATAAAATCAGTTCTTTTTAAATAACTGTTTTTTTCTAAACACGATATCGTTACAAAACTCAAAATCAGAAATGTGAAGAATAGGCTATAAGGATAAGTAGGCTTGAAAACAAGGGTGAGGATGGGGAATATTACGTTCGACATCAATTCTCAGACCTTTTTTTTTAACATTGATATTTAACTATGAGCCGCGATGGCTCAGGGGATAGAGCTTTCGCCTTCCAATGTGGTGAACCGGAGTTCGATTCCGGCGATGGCTGGTAGACACGAATTCCGCATCCGGCTCGCACCGACCACATTGCTGACGTGAAGTATCCTCATTGGTAGACGGATCATGGGTTAGAGTCCCCTTGCCGTCAGACTAACCGCGGGAGGCTCTCGTGGTCCTCTAACGCATATGCGGGTTATTTCGATCAAAAAGTCTTCCACGAAGGCAAAGTTCCAGGAGTTCCCTTGTCTTCTGGATTGAGTTCAAAATGACAAGGCTACGTAGTTGAACATTAATAGTCGTAGATCCAAAAATTGGGTCGGCTGTTCAACGACGGTTATAAAAAATAAAAAAATATTTAACTATAAAAAATGACAGATCGTAATGGAGAAAAGCTGAAGATACGGATACCACGGGCTACCGTACTCGAGACTTGCGGAAAAGTATGGAATGAAATGGTGCCGAAGGTTGAATTCTTTTTTTAAAAAATAGGTTTTCGTATTTTTATTTTAATGCTATATAAAAAATCAGCAGAGAATGAAGTACATGTACATTTGCACCGAGTTCCCACGNAAAATTTAAATTATTGTTGAGAAAAAAACCATGCTTTTGAAACATCATTAGACCTTTTTTTATTTAATTATTTAAAATAATAAAAAGTAGTATTAACTAATGGTCAAATTCTGTACTTAATACATGAATGTAAAAATATTTTTATTTATTTATTATTATTTTCTTTTTGGAAAATAAAATCGACTAAAGATTTAATTGTTTAAAAATGATACTGACTATTTAACAAATTATAAAGCAAACAAGTATTGAAAGAATTTTAATAAAAAATTTTTAAAAAAAATCTTTAATTACTAATGTTAAATTAAGCGTTAAAACATTACTAAACTCTTTATTTAATTAAAAAAAAAATTTTGTTTTGACTAATAGCCAAACTTTTTTAAATACTTTGTTTTCATTTTTTCAAAAATAAAAGCAAATTAAATAAAGGTAAGCCTTGTTTTAATTTATTTATAATTAAAACCTTCTGGACATTAATTGGTTTAAAAATATTCAAATTATTATACTTAACTACATTTAATAAAATTAAAAAAGTTAACTTTTTATAAGAAAGTCAAATACAAAATACCTCTAAATTGTATCGCTTAAAATCAGGGGTCTGTCCAGACATTTTGTGAAAGGTCCGTTTTTCGTGAAATTGTGAAAAAATTACTCACATTCTTTCAACCAGGGTCCGCTTTTATGAATTTAAGCAAATAGGGTCCGTTATTGCAACAAAAAAAAAATTTCAAGGAGTTTTTAAATTGTATAGACATACAAGATTATGCTCAACACTGTAAAATTGTAATTAAAAAAATTAAATTTTAAAAAATAAACAACAATTGCTCCTTCTAAATTAGAGATGCAACATACAAATATTTGGTATTTAGCCTATACTGGTGAACGCAGAATATTAATTTCGGACGAACAATGGAAGAATCGTCTGCCGAAGACTAAACTTAATTCGTTTACATCCATCTTTCTTGTTTTCTGCCCTGGGAAGGGTTTATTCGATTAACAAAGTAATAATGAAGATAAAAAAATTTGTGAAGAGTCCGATTAAAAGAAAAATCATTTTGTGAAGGGTCCGTTTTTATGAAAAGATATTTTGTGAAGGGTCCGTTAACGGACCCAAATTTCTTCTAAACAGACCCCTGAAAATGAAAAACAATAATAGAAAAAAATCAATGAAGAATCTTTTTTTATTTATATTTTCTTTTCATTCATCTATTGAGTTCAGAACGAAAATTTAAGATAGCAGCGATTGTGCAGAAATCGCAAAGTAACAGTAGGTCTACTAAAAATAATAGACAAGAATCGTTAAATTCGGACAGGAAAAAAAATGGTATGAAATAATGCAGAACGAAACGATCGCTAAGTGGCGGATCCAGCGGGGGGCTTATAAACCCCCCCCCACACCAAATTAAAAAATATAATAATAATTTTTTTAATGGTTTACAAAAGAAATAAAATATTTTAAAAATTATTTAAGGGGGCATATGCACCTAGGTAGGTCGGAAAAATTAGATTTTTTTCCCCATCTAATTATGTTCTTCACTGTTTCAAGAATCATAATCCAAAAGATTAAAACGAAATTCGTCATAGTTTCATGGTAAACATTATTTAAAGATGTTGAATACTTGAACTATTTACGTATTGTTCCATTGCTCATTATGATAAAAATAAATGAGAAGACTAGTGTTAAAAACCCCAGTTTTTTTTCCTTTCAAAAAAAATATTTAAAAAACTTTTTTTTTAAAAAAAAAATTTTGTGGGGTGGGGGACTGAGTCTATGACCCTCCTCAGGAAAAATTTCTGGATCCGCCCCTGTAAGTAGCAAAAGTCTTACTGAAAATAATATACAAGAAACCCGGCAATTATTTCCGACGAAATAAAATACATAACGATCGCAAAATGACTTAAGTCCTATGGAAATTAATCTTCAAAAAACGCAAAATCCCAAAGACAAAAATGGACATAAAGAAACTATGCGTTGCGTTCTATATTACAACGCTGATCCTCGCACGAAACTGGAAATTCTGATTCAATTCGCTCTTCATCATTCAACATCACAAAACTAACATCATCTTAACAGCAAAACGCTATTTACATCTCTGCAGCTAGACGAAATCAAAATTGTCTCTGTAAGTGCGGAAACAGCGTTAGCCTAGCCAAGGATCCTTGCATGTTAAATCGTTAAACCGCGATTGTAGTCTTATTCCGGCTGCTTAAAGCAGATTTCTGATGCAGCGCCTAAAACGAAAGTCACTACATCGGCTTACCGATTTATGCTTTAAATCGATATTTCGCAATACATCGATTTATCGACCAGTCCTAACTATGCTCTAATTAAAATAAATTCTTATACAAACAGAGATGCCAACTTGCTCCGGACAGCAAATATATATTTTAAAGTGGTAGTTTATCAATTGCGATTCTTGGTTTAATAAATTCAATTTAGTAGATTTTATCCACCACTATTTCTAAATAATTAGTAGGCTTATATAATTCACCACTTTATAGTACTTATGTCATGCTCCGCCTTATAATAGCAAGCAAAAATAGTCAAGTATTTGCAAAATTTACTTAGTAGTTCTTTACCGCTTTTTTAATTATTTTGGCGTGTCCGGAGCAGTTGGCATCTCTGTACAAATATAAAAGATAAGACATATTAGTAAGAAAAAGGTACCTAAATAAAAGTCGAATTACAATAAAATACGAATGTTAATCGAAGGAAAAAAACATTTAAAAATAAAAAAGTGCCCCTCAGAGAGAAAAAATAGCAAGTACTTTATTAAATCTAGTGGAAATTTAAATTTTTGGACACAAATCATAATATAAAAGTTTGCTTTCTTTTATTAACTTTCTGAAAAGTTAACGTTCATTTTTGCAAAAAAACTTCACTAAGAGTAAAAAAGTCTCCTAATAGTCGCCTATTCCTGAAAATAGTTGCTTTTTTAGCCTTTTCAGGCAAAAAAAAAAGTCGCCATAGTCGCCTAAGGTCAAAAATAGTAGCAAATAGTCGCATTTTAGTAGTCTGTGGCAATCCTGCCCAGGGGGATAGAGCTTTCGCCTTCCAATGTGGTGAACCGGGGTTCGATTCCGGCGATGGCTGGTAGATACATAGAGTAAAGAGTATAGGTAGAGTTGACATGAGAAAGTAACAGTGAAGCCATCACTGTAACCGGTCGGCCATATTGNTCCGCATCCGGCTCGCATCGACCACACTGCTGACGTGAAGTATCCTCATTGGTAGACAGATCATGTGTTAGAGTCCCCTTGCCGTCAGACTAACCGCGGGAGGTTCTCGTGGTCCTCCAACGCATATGCGGGTTATTTCGATCAAAAAGTCCTCCACGAAGGCAAAGTTCCAGGAGTTCCCTTGTCTTCTGGGTTGAGTTCAAAATGACAAGGCTACGTAGTTGAACATTAGTAGTCGTAGATCCAAAAATTGGGTCGGCTGTTCAACGACGGTTATAAAATAAAAATATTTAACTATAAAAAATGACAGATCGTAATGGAGAAAAGCTGAAGATACAGATACCACGGGCTACCGTACTCGAGACTTGCGGATAAGTATGGAATCAAATGGTGCCGAAGGTTGAATTCTTTTTTTAAAAAATGGGTTTTCGTATTTTTATTTTAATGCTATATTAAAAATCAGCAGAGAATGAAGTACATGTACGTTTGAACTGAGTTACCACGGTCTAGAATTTTTTTAAAGCGGTAGCAAAAGTGAGATATATATAGATAATTTAAGCTATTAATAAATATTTAATTTAAAGGAAATATGTATGGGAGCAAAAAATAACCCGCCACTCGAAAACTCCATCATCAATAATGCTTTTTAATCATGTACAAAAACACATTTGAAGAAAAATTTCCTGACTACTGTAGTGTGTCTACCATTACGAAAATACAATTAAAATTCACTGGTATATAAGATATGTTAACTCGATTCATAGATGACGGTTGGCATTGTCGATATAGTTCGTTCACCAGAAGTTGGCACTTGGCTCCGCCTTCATCACGTGGTATCGGATGATACTATTTCGCTATTTTGGGGAGAAGGGTGTGAACAAGGCTGCTATTTGGCTATCGAATGACAAAAGTATTTATTTCGCAATCTTCATGTGCATATTTTGAACATGTGCATTTTATTTCATAAACTTGTTGATATTTCTCTCTTTTTATTGAATAGTTTGTTCTTTTTGAGATCTTTTGCTGGGAAAAAGTTTTTAAATGTAAATTAGCTAGAATAACGAGATATATAAGAGCTGATGATAAAACGAAGTAAGTGACTGAAAAAGAATTCACTGTTTGTGTTTGGCCATCACCTTCTACACCAGAAAGCCTCCACACGGTTTCTTATAAGTAGTTTGCGCAGACTATTTAAAAAGTGAACAGTTTGAGCGCATGAAACCAAATTCTATTTTAAAAGTGACTGAGAGGAATTAGTCATATATATTTAAGAATTGAATCTGTAGTGGTAGACAAGTGAATAAGACAAACTAATCACATTCAAAAATTAAACAAATTTTTAGACATATATTTGCTACTACTTTTTCATTTTTACTAGATTTTCTATTAAAGGGCTCTTTCGTAAACTGGTTTGCCTTCATAGTGGTCTGATTGGACTACCTATAAAAAA
>NC_092204.1:109504617-109515682 GCF_043381705.1 Parasteatoda tepidariorum | reverse complement strand
GGAGTAAGAGGGGGTGACCTGGGGCTTGAGCGGCTACCAGGCGCGACGGCAGGTGGTGGATAGCCGAATGTCCTGTAGCACTGACAGGATAGCCTCTGAATAACAAATAGGAGTTAGTGAACCAACTCCCATTATCCAGGTGTTATGCGACCCGTGCCTTGGGTGAATGGTACTGCGATTATAGTGTCTTAACGGAGCCTCTAGTGCGACTGGCGAACCTCTAGAGCAGTGTTTCCCAACCTTTTTTGTGCCACGCCCCACTCAAGCCTTTCTAAAATTCTTATGCCCCCCTATGTGACATACACATAATTTTTAATATTGAAAAATTGAATTGTTCACGTAAGAAACTTAAATGATAGGCTTCAGTGAGAAATCTCTAGGAAATTGTTGAAGAAACACAGTAAGTAAAATTTCGACTTATAATGAAAAACTAAAATTCAAATTCGGAATAATTTTCATAAAGATTTTTCTATAATAATCTAATATTTTAATTTAGAGAGATCCTTGCGCTTGATGCTTGCTGCACAGAGATTTTATGTTAGTTTCAAATTTGGTTGGCTTCGGCCTCAAGTCTCCCCACTGTGTTATATCCAGGCAATTTCCTTTTTTTTTACCAGTAAATCATTTACAGCACTAAGTCCACATTCATCTAAATATGAAGATGGAAACGGTAACAATAGTTTTCTTGCATATTTGGTTGAATTTGGGTATTTGATTTCTGTTTCCTCACAAAGCCATGCCATCACTCCTTTTATATAAAATAAAGTTTTAACTGACTTATCATTTTGCATTTCTGAGAGTTCTTCTTGATACTGCATATTTCATATAACAGACAAATGCACTAACATTGGCTGCATCATCAGTGTTGAAAAATCTATTTGTTTTAAATCAGAAAATCTTTCTTTTAAATCAGCCGATGGAATTTTCAGATGATCGACAATAACAAGTAAAGCGGCATCATTTACTCTTAATTTTTGAGGACAATTAAACTGATCCAAGTTTTTGTTTTCAGACTGAACTCAATAAGGGTAATGAAACCAAATATCTTCGTTTTTGTATCAACAAGAGTTTCATTTGTTCCTTGAAGCTGCTTATTTAATATATTTAGTTTTTCAGAGATATCGGCTAAATAACTCACAAATGCTTTACCTTCGACTGTTAACAGATACTTCATATCAGGTTTGTCGCTTAAAAAATCACTAAGAGTATCAAACAGTTCCATGAATCTTTTCAAGCAGTTCCCTTTAGAGAGCCATCTTACCTTAGAGTGAAATAAAAGTCTCACATGGTCTGCATTTTGTTCTTCACAAAACAGCTTGAAGAGGAGCTCACATTTGGCATTAGCTTTAATAGCATCGATACACTTTATTACTAAATGTAAGTACTTCATTTAGAACAGGCGAGATGTTTTTAGCTACCAAGTTTTCCCGATACACAACTTTATTCCCTATGTAATAACACAATGCACAAGAAACATTTCTGGATTCTCATCTTTCATCAATTTTAAGTAGCAATTTTTCTTGCCCATCACATTAGGAGCACCATCTGCAGCACAGGATGTTATATTTTTCATTAGTATATTATTGACATCTAAGTAATTTTTTTCCAACTTATTATATAATATCTTCGGAGGTAGTGGTGCTTTCTAATCTTTTAGAGAACAACATTTCTTCAGCAAAATGCCCTTTATCAATATATCTTACGTAAGTTATCAATACTGCCACACTGTCTATCAAAGTTGATTCATCCATTTGCACTGAGACTTTTCTTGTTTTTAGCTTGTCAACAAGTTGTTTTTCAATATCTACACTAATTTCGTCTATTCTTCAGCTAACAGTATTGTTATTGAGTGGCATAGCTTTTACATCTTTTTCAAGAACCGTTTTAAGAAATGCTGATATTGACGGTTTTATTTAATTCTCTCTTATAGTATGATTTCTTCCAAATTTAGGGATGAATAAAGAAGTTTCATAACTAGCCTCAAGAATACAATTATGGGTTGAAGTGTGAGCAGTAAATAAGGACTTTACTGTTGCATTGCAGGCATAAAAGACATACTATGGTATGGTATTGATTTCTATCACTGAATGTTGCGAAACACTACAGAAGTTGCGACGGGCCATTCAGATGCTAACGACTGCATTGTTTAGAGAAATTTTAAAGCGTCAAGGGTCTACGCCTGCCATATGCCGCAGGGAGGTTAGTTAACTTGACGACGCCAAAAACCCAGTTGATATTTTGGTCTCATCAAACGAATTTATAATACTCATTGACCGCAATTATTTAAGAATTTGCTTTTTTTCTTTCAATGTTGGCACCGAAATCTAGCATTGTATTTAAATGACCCGGAGCAAATGGGTAAAGCTCTTGTCGAGTCCATTTTCGAATTGCCCACCTTAACAATCAAATTGCCCCCCAGTGGGGCGTGGGCCCAAGTTAGGGAAACACTGCTCTAGAGTAATAGCCTTACCCATCATCTCAGACAATACTAAGCTGACTTTCTTAACCTGAGCTTTTTATTTGAGGTACTTTATGGCTAAAAATGATAAAAATACAACTCAAATTACTGCTTCTGCAGGCGAAAATCTCAAAGTAGACCTTTCTGCAACAGAAAAGGAAACTAAGGAAAAACCAACTGAAGGAGAAGAAATGAACCCTTCCTCAAAAGAGGTAGAAATGACCTCTACCCAGTCAACATCTCAAGTGGGGCAGGAAACNCTGCCTCCATGGATGGGATCAAACTTAAAAAAAGACTATCTGGTGCACAGAAAAAGAAACTTGCCCGAGAAAAGAAGATGGCTGAAGGTACCTGGGTAGAAAAACCCAAACCAAAGCAGAGAGGCGAGAAAAGACAAAGCCAAAGGATGGAACAAGATGTAGCCCCAAAGGCTGCCAGGAAAGAAGGACCTGAAGGTATAACCTTTAAGGAAGCTCTAACCGCAGTTAAAATGGCTGTGATTCTTGAAGGACATCCTCTTGAGCGCTTATCCGAAGAACAGGCCCTAGACCTTGAGTTCTTGATAACTGAAAAAATTTCTAGAAATGAAGAGGGTTTTGTCCCCACTTTTCTTTCTTGCAGACTAGAAAATGGGGCACTTATCATCAATTGTGCAGATCTGGGGAGCTCTAAGTGGCTGGAACAGATTGTAGTTGAGATAAACCCATGGCAGGAGCAAACTCTCTTGGTAGGAGAGGCAAGGAAACTTGTCAGAACTACTAAGATCATTGCTAAACTGCCGAAAGTCTGTAGTAAACTGGAGTCCAAAGAGGTTCTGAGAAAGATTGAGGCACAAAATGGTGGGCTTACTCCAACCGAATGGAACATACTTCATCGGAAGAATGAACCATCAGGACAGACCATCGTCCTTAGCGTGTCTGAACTGGATGCGACTACTCTTGGCAAAAGGGGATATAAATTTTATATCGGACTTCACCAAGTTCAAGCCAAAGTCCTAGACAAACCTTCCAAAACTGATAAGGGTGAAGGTTCTTCAAGCCAACATCCACCGCAGTAGAAGTGGCACCACGAACCTCACCAAGAAATTTCTTGATGAGGAGGATTCTCACCTGGCCCTGATCCTCAAAGGAACAAAAGGTAAGCTCATTTATGATCTTAATAGTGAAGCTAGAACATGTATCCTAATAGATAAATATATTGAGGTTCGACCTCTAACAGATTTTATTCATGGGGATTTAACAGCAGTGAATGTCAGACTCAACATAGATGGAAGAGACCGAACCCTATGAAGAGAAGGCTCCACCTGATCAAACACTGCACATTCTCTTGCAGTTTTGAGCGGAAAACAGCTTGCAGGCAGTCTTAGGGCTAGACTGCAATGCTCACCATACTGTCTAGGGCAGCACAGACACAAATAAAAGAGGTGAGTGTCTTTTAGAATTCATTCTTAATTGCAATTTAGATATTTTGAATAAAGGCAATGATCCTACTTTAATCTAATCATTCTAAAGTAATTGACATTAGTATAGCAACACCGTCTATGAGTAGAAATATCACGAAATGGAAAGTAGATGGGGGAACATCAGGTTCCGACCATCAAAACATCCATTTTGAAATAAACACCAATATAAATCTTGACCGCTGCTTCAGAGACCCCATGAGAACAAATTGGAAGAAATTCCAAGACGATATCATGGGGCTGACTGAACTGGGTGAAAATCATATTAGAGATAATTATGATCTAGAAATTACAGCAGAAACTCTGAAGAACAAAATTCTAGGTTCATACAATGAAAATTGCCCAATACGTACCAGAAGAGCAAAGTCCCAATGTCCTTGGTGGAATAACTCTTTGGAAACTGAAAGGGCAAACGTCCGAAAACTTTTCAATAAAGCAAAGAAACATGGTGAGTGGGACAAGTATAAAAGAGCCCTCACCAACTATAACAAAAATGTTAGAAAAAGCTAACGAGAATCCTGGAGAAAGTTCTGTGAAGAGGTAAATTCTATCTCTGAAGGAGCTAGACTCCAAAGAATTCTTAGAAGGGATGAACCCATAATGGTTGGCACCTTTAAGGATGAGGATGGCTACTTTGCTACCACTGGAAAAGAGATAATGGAAGTTATGGCCAAAACTCACTTGTGGTGGTACTTATTCCTCTTGTCCCAGAACAAGGCTAGACCAAGTCCAGGAGACCGTTCACCGACAGAAAATCAAACACCAACTGCGGATCCTCCAAAATAAAATTTTTCTCCATTCCCATACAGGACAGCAAATGATCAGGTGAAGCCTGGTGAGCATTACATTTTAGGCATACAGGGAACGTCTTTTGACCCTGAACAAATGTTAGTCCGCGGGTATAACCAGTGATTAGTCTTGTGATAGCTGTCTGTAGTTTCCTATCACCTTTTAGCTCCAGGGCAGCCCCAGGACTATTTTGTTGATACCATTCACGACTAGGTGGAAACCTCCAAGTCCTATTATTTTCGTCTTTACTTTTGCATAGATTTCATTGTATGTCAGAAGGCCACTACTATGTGACCCTGCCAGGAGTATAAAACTCCGGACGTACTTCACCCATTCCACCCAGGGCCACCACCCCCGCCACGATGAGGCAGCATAATAGGACTTGGGGGGGTTTCTTTCAACTCACTTTCCAGGAGCCATTGATATGGATAGCAATGAAGGACAGCATTTCAGCCTAATAAAACATCCAAATAATATAGGCTACTATACCCAGGGATATGCGGATGACATTGTCATACTCATCCTTGGTAAAGATTTTTACATAACTTGCCAACTAATGCAAAACGCTCTAAGTTGTGTAAGCAAATGGTGCAGGAAGAGGAATCTCGACATAAATCCACAGAAGACCAATCTAGTACCATTCACTCGTAAAATGAACAAGGAAGGCTTTTTTATCCCAAAACTGTTTGACGTTGAAATCGATATTGCCTCCGAGGTGAAATTTTTAGGCTTAATCCTTGACCAAGAACTCACCTGGAATAAACATGTTGACTACAAAATCAATCAAGCAAAAAAATTCATAATGATGTGCAGACGCATGCTTGGTAAAAACTGGGGATTACAACCAAAAATGATGTTTTGGATGTACACAGCAATTGTCAGGCCTGCTTTCACATATGCTTCAGTGATATGGTGGTGTAAAGTGGAACAGAAAACTGTGAAGGATAAGCTGGGAAGTCTGCAAAGACTGGCCTGCTTGTGTATCACAGGTGCAATGTCCACGGCCCCTACNCCCAAAACTTTTTAACGTTGAAATCAATATTGCCTCTGAGGTGAAATTTTTAGGCTTAATCCTTGACCAAAAACTCACCTGGAATAAACATGTTGACTACAAAATCAATCAAGCAAAAAAATTCATAATGATGTGCAGACGCATGTTTGGTAAAAACTGGGGTCTACAACCAAAAATGATGTTTTGGATGTACACAGCAATTGTCAGGCCCGCTTTCACTTATGCTTCAGTGATATGGTGGTGTAAAGTACAACAAAAAACTGTGAAGGGCAAACTGGGGAGTCTGCAAAGACTGGCTTGCTTGTGTATCACAGGCGCAATGTCCACAGCCCCTAACAGAGCACTAGAGGCAATTCTGAATCCGACTCCTTCACAGGCTAAGGCTCCTATACTATCAGAGCTGACCTATCAAGCAATATTGGAGCAAAAAAGTTCGCAAGTTAACGTTATGTTAGTATTGTGCTTATGTTAGCTCTTTGCTTCAAAAATAGATGATGAGTCGGCCTGTCTAATTCAGGGGCTCTAGGTCATGCCAGTATCACTAAGAAAATCCACCATCCAACTCTCCTTATGCCTTCTGACTGCATAGAGAAAAAGTACGTGTTTGAAAGACCATTTGGGGTAGTTTTTCCTACCAGAGAAGAATGGAATAACAACACGATTTATACAAAAAATGATGATCTAATCCGGTTCACCGATGGATCAAAGAAAGGTAACCTCTCAGGACTGGGGGTCTGTGGCGTGTCACCAAGATTCGATCTTTTTGAAGAGCTTGGGGAACATGCTTCTATCTTTCACGCGGAGGTACTTGCTATCGTCAACTGTCTGCAGATAAATATTAAGAAAGGCTACCATGGTAAGCGGATTCTTATTTTCAGCGACAGTCAAGCAGCCTTGAAGTCGCTTCTCTACTCATTTCAAGTTTAATCAAAAATTGTTTTGGAATGTAAAAATCCCCTAAAAGAACTGGCAAAAAGGAATAAAGTAATTCTTATTTGGGTACCAGGACATATAGGAATTGATGATAATAAAAGAGCTGATGAACTCGCAAAACAGGGATCCTCTTTCAATCCAACAGGAACGAAACCCTTCTGCGGAATTAATATGAAGACTACAAAGAAGGCCGTCCTAAAATGGGAAAAACAGGAGATGAAGAAAGTTTGGTGCAATTCTCCTGGACAAAAACATGCTAAAAGCATGATCATCAGTCCATCTGCAAAAATTGCTTCTGAAATCCTTTGGTTCCGAAGATTGAAGATTCAAACAATTGTAGGCTTCATCACTGGTCACTATCATTTTAGGAAACATCTACATAGAATGGGACTTTTCGAACAAGAACCAATATGTCGGAAATGCCGTGAAGCGGTAGAATCAGCACATCACATCCTGTACGAGTGTGATGCCCTCGCCCTTACGCACCTCACTTACCTTAGGCAATCCATATCCTCCTAAAGAGCTTCACCTTAACTCCATTAAGGGACTGTCGGACTATATAAACAAAGTAGGCGACCCAAGACAATGGATCTAGAAAAAATTGGACTTGGAGCATGGTACAAAATGCAACAAATGCAGAGGTACCACATATCTGACAAGCTCAAGCAAGAAGAAGAAGAATAACATGATTTACGATGATAATAAAGAGGATATTATATTTCAATAAATTTAAATATTGAATACTCCTTACTCAATCATTCAATATTTAAAGTAAGGGTCATACCATGTCAGTTCATCCAGCCATGGCACCCACCGTCTCAGATTTTAATGAACATTTGTACACTTATAGAGTTTTTTGTGCTGATTTCAAAAATATCAATTATATTTAAATCGGTTGATGGGTTTAAAAGTTATAAGCATTTGTATTTTTGCCAAAATGGCACATTTGCCGCCATTTTGATTCATANTTTGCATTAGCTTCAATAGCATTGATACACTTTATTACTGAATGTAGTACTTAATTTAGTACAGGCGAGATGCTATTAGCTACCAAGTTTTCCCCACGAATTACACAATGCACAAGAATCATTTCTGGATTCTCATCTTTCATCTATTTTAAACAACCATTTTTCTTGCCCATCAAATTAGGAGCACCATCTGCAGCACAAGATGTAATATTTCTCATTGGTATGTTATTGACATCTAAGTAGTTTTTTAGCTCATTATATATATCTTTGGAGGTAGTGGGGCTTTCTAATCTTTTACAGAACAACTTTTCTTCAGCAAAATGCCCTTTATCAATATATCTTACGTAAGTTATCAATACTGCCACACTGTTTATCAAAGTTGATTCATCCATTTGCACTGAGAATTTTCTTGTTTTCAGCTTTTCAACAAGTTGTTTTTCAATATCTTCGCTCATTTCGTCTATTTTTCGGATGCAAACAACTGCCTTGTTTAGCGAGATTTTAAAGAGTTCGGGGGTCCACGCGGAGCCTGCCGTCTGCCGCAGGGAGGTTTAACTTGACGAAGCCAATAACCCAGTTGATATTTTGGTCTCGTCAAACGAATTTATAATGTTAATTGGCTGCAACTATTTAAGAATTTGCTTTTTTCTTTCAATTTTGGCATCGAAATCTAGCATTATATTTAAATGGTCCAGAGCAAAAGGGTTAAACTCGTGTCTAGTTCATTTTCGAATTACCCCCCTTAACAATCAAATTGCCCCCCAGTGGGGCGTGGGCCCCACGTTGGGAAACACTGCTCTAGAGTAATAGCCTTACCCAGCATCTCAGACAATACTAAGCTGACTTTCTTAACCTGAGCTTTTTATTTGAGGTAATTTATGGCTGAAAATGACAAAAATACAACTCAAATTACTGCTTTTGCAGGCGAAAATCTTAAAGTAGACATTTCTGCAAAAGAAAAGGAAACTAAGGATAAACCAACTGAAGGAGGAGAAATGAACCCTTCATCAAAAGAGGTAGAAATGACCTCTACCCAGTCAACATCTCAAGTGGGGCAGGAAACAATTAATAGCATGACTGCCTCCATACGTGGGATCAAACTTAAAAGAAGATTGTCAGGTGCACAGAAAAAGAAACTTACCCGAGAAAAGAAGATTGCTGAAGGTACCTGGGTAGAAAAACCCAAACCAAAACAGAGAGGCGAGAAAAGACAAAGTCGAAGGATGGAACAAAATGTGGCCCCAAAAGCTACCAGGAAAAAAGGACCTGAAGGTATAACCTTTGAGGAGGCTCTAACGGCAGTTAAAATTGCTGTGATTCTTGAGGGACATCCTCTTGAGCGTTTATCGGAAGAACAAGCCTTAGACCTTAGGTTCCTGATAACTAGAAAAATTTCAAGAAATGAAGAGGGTTTCATCGCCACTCTTTTTTCTTGCAGACTAGAAAATGGGGCACTTATTATCAACTGTGCAAATCTGGGGAGCTCTAAGTGGCTGGAACAGACTGTAGTTGAATTAAACCCCTTGCAGGAGCAAACTCTCTTGGTGGGAGAGGCAAGGAGACTTGTCAGAACCACTAAGATTAATGCTAAACTGTCGAAAGTCTGTCGTAAACTGGAGTCCAAAGAGGTCCTGAGAAAGACTAAGGCACAAAATGGTGGGCTTACTCCAGCCGAATGGAACATACTTCATCGGAAGAATGAACCATCGTCCTTAGCGTGCCTGAACTGGATGCGACTACTCTTGGCAAAAGGGGATATAAATTTTATATCGAACTTCACCAAATTCAAGCCAAAGTCCTAGACAAACCTTCCAAAACTGATAAGGGTGAAGGTTTTTCAAGCCAACATCCACCGCAGTAGAAGTGGCACCACGAACCTCACCAAGAAATTTCTTGATGAGGAGGATTCTCACCTGGCCCTGATCCTCAAAGGAACAAAAGGTAAGCTCATTTATGATCTTAATAGTGAGGCTAGAACATGTATCCTAATAGATAAAGATATTGAGGTTCGACCTCTAACAGATTTTATTCATGGGGATTTAACAGCAGTGAAAGTCAGACTCAACATAGATAGAAGAGACCGAGAAATTGTTTTTGGCTCAGTCTACCTACTCTATGAAGAGAAAGCTCCACCTGATCAAACACTGCACATTATCTTGCAGTTTTGTGCGGAAAACAACTTGCAAGCAGTCTTAGGGGCTAGACTGCAATGCTCACCATACTGTCTAGGGTAGCACAGACACAAATAAAAAAGATGAATGTCTTTTAGAATTCATTCTTAATTGCAATTTAGATATTTTGAAAAAAGGTAATGATCCTACTTTTATCTAATCGTTCTAAAGTAATTGACATTAGTATAGCAACACCGGCTATGAGTAGAAATATCACGAAATGGAAAGTAGATGGGGGACCATCAGGTTCCGACCATCAAAACATCAATTTTGAAATAAACTCCAATATAAATCTTGACCGCTGCTTCAGAGACCCCATGAGAACAAATTGGAAGAAATTCCAAGACGATATCATGGGGCTGACTGAACTGGGTGAAAATCATATTAGAGATAATTATGATCTAGAAATTACAGCAGAAACTCTGCAGAACAAAATTCTAGGTTCATACAATAAAAATTGCCCAATACGTACCAGAAGAGCAAAGCCCCAATGTCCTTGGTGGAATAACTCTTTGGAAACTCAAAGGGCAAACATCAGAAAACTTTTCTATAAAGCAAAGAAACATGGTGAGTGGGACAAGTATAAAAGAGCCCTCACCAACTATAACAAAAACGTTAGAAAAAGCAAACGAGAATCCTGGAGAAAGTTCTGTGAAGAGGTAAATTCTATCTCTGAAGGAGCTAGACACCAAAGAATTCTTAGAAGGGATGAACCCATAATGGTTGGCACCTTAAAGGATGAGGATGGCAACTTTGCTACCACTGGAAAAGAGATAATGGAAGTTAAGGCCAAAACTCACTTTCCAGGAGCCATTGATATGGATAGCAATGAAGGACAGCATTTCATTGGCTCTGTAAAAAGAATACAAAGAAATCAATGGACCTATGCTAAGAATATTATCAATCAAGACAATGTCAGGTGGGCTATCTCCACCTTCAAACCACTTAAGAGCCCTGAACCTGATGGAATCATGCCTGTGGTGATCCAAAAGACAGGAGATCCTATCATCCCTGTGTTAACCAGAATTTACAGAGCTAGTCTGGCACTGGGACACATTTCAAAGCTATGGCAGAAGACCAGGATTATTTACATTCCCAAACTTGTCAAAAGTAACTTTGACCAGGCTAAGTCTTTCAGACCAATCAGCTTATCTCCATTCTTTCTCAAAATTATGGAGAAAATTATTGATAGGCGTATTCAGGGATGAGAGTAGTTAGAAAGTAAAAAAGAGGAAATCCAAAAAGATATATATATAAACAAAAATTTGACAAAAA
>NC_092204.1:109497973-109504260 GCF_043381705.1 Parasteatoda tepidariorum | reverse complement strand
TCTTTAATAAAGCAAAGAAACATGGTGAGTGGGACAACTATAAAAGAGCCCTCACCAACTATAACAAAAATGTCAGGAAAAGCAAACAAGAATCCTGGAGAAAGTTCTGTGAAGAGGTAAATTCTATCTCTGAAGGAGCTAGACTCCAGAGAATCCTTAGAAGGGATGAACCCATAATGGTTGGCACCTTAAAGGATGAGGATGGCAACTTTGCTACCACTGGAAAAGAGATAATGGAAGTTATGGCCAAAACTCACTTTCCAGGAGCCATTGATATGGATAGCAATGAAGGACAGCATTTCATTGGATCTGTAAAAAGAATACAAAGAAATCAATGGACCTATGCTAAGAACGTTATCAATCAAAACAATGTCAGGTGGGCTATCTCCACCTTCAAACCACTTAAAAGCCCTGGACCTGATGGAATCATTCCTGTAATGATCCAAAAGGCAGGAGATCCTATCATCCCTGTGTTAACCAGAATTTACAGAGCCAGTCTGGCACTGGGACATATTCCAAAGCTATGGCAAAAGACCAGGATTGTTTACATTCCTAAACCTGGCAAAAGTAACTATGACCAGGCTAAGTCTTTCAGACCAATTAGCTTATCTTCATTCTTTCTTAAAATTATGGAGAAAATTATTGATAGGCATATTAGGGATTACCTGGGTAGCAATAACCCCTTGCATAATCTACAGTTTGCCTACCAACCTGGTAAATCCACAGAGACAGCCTTACACAAGCTAGTATCTAAGATTGAAGACACCCTGGAGAAAAAGGAAACTGCATTGGCCACTTTCCTAGATATTCAGGGTGCTTTTGATAATACCTCTCACCTATCCATCCTTAATGCCTTAAGGGATACAGGGATAGACCAAACTTTATGTTTATGGATTAGGACCCTACTTTTGGATCGAGTCATTCAAATGAAAATCTTCAACGAGACATTAGAAAAGAAAACAACCAGAGACTGTCCACAAGGAGGTGTACTATCACCATTACTTTGGAATCTGGTTGTAAATAGCCTAATAAAACATCCAAATAATATAGGCTACTATACCCAGGGATATGCGGATGACATTGTCATACTCATCCTTGGTAAAGATTTTTGCATAACTTGCCA
Organism: Parasteatoda tepidariorum; assembly: GCF_043381705.1. Taxonomy (NCBI): domain Eukaryota; kingdom Metazoa; phylum Arthropoda; class Arachnida; order Araneae; family Theridiidae; genus Parasteatoda; species Parasteatoda tepidariorum. The sequence continues at coordinate 109,503,137 of NC_092204.1, read as the reverse complement.
ACTAATGCAAAACGCTCCAAGTTGTATAAGCAAATGGTGCAGGAAGAGGAATCTCGACATAAATCCACAGAAGACTAATCTAGTACCATTCACTCGTAAAATGAAAAAGGAAGACTTTTTTATCCCAAAACTTTTTGACGTTGAAATCAATATTGTCTCCGAGGTGAAATTTTCAGGCTTAATTCTTGACCAAGAACTCACCTGGAATAAACATGTTGATTACAAAATCAATCAAGCAAAAATATGCATAATGATGTGAAGACGCATGCTTGGTAAAAACTGGGATCTACAACCAAAAATGATGTTTTGGATGTACACAGCAATTGTCAGGCCCGCTTTCACTTATGCTTCAGTGATATGGTGGTGCAAAGTACAACAGAAAACTGTGGAGGACAAACTGGAGAGTCTGCAAAGACTGGCTTGCTTGTGTATCACAGGCGCAATGTTCACAGCCCCTAACAGAGCACTAGAGGCAATTCTGAACCTGACTCCTTCACAGGCTAAGGCTCCTATGCTATCAGAGCTGACCAATCAAGCAATATTGGAGCAAACAAGTTAGCAAGCTAACGTTATGTTAGTATTATGCTTAAGTTGGCTCTTTGCTTCAAAAATAGATGATGAGGCGGCCTGTCTAATTCAGGGGCTCTAGGTCATGCCAGTATCACTAAGAAAATCCGCCATCCAACTCTCCTTATGTCTTCTGACTGCATGGAGAAAAAGTACGTGTTTGAAAGACCATTTGAGGTAGTTTTTCCTACCAGAGAAGAATGAAATAACAACACGATTTATATAAAAAATGATGATCTAATCTGGTTCACCGATGGATCAAAGAAAGGTAACCTCTCAGGACTGGGGGTCTGTGGCGTGTCACCAAGATTCAATCTTTTTGAAGATCTTGGGGAATATGCTTCTATCTTTCACGCGGAGGTACTTGCTATCGTCAACTGTCTGCAGATAAATATTAAGAAAGGCTTCCATGGTAAGCAGATTCTTATTTTCAGCGACAGTCAAGCAGCCTTGATGGCTCTTTACTCATTTCAAGTTTAATCAAAAATTGTTTTGGAATGTAAAAATCGCCTAAAAGAACTGGCAAAAAGGAATAAAGTAATTCTTATTTGGGTACCAGGACATATAGGAATTGATGATAATAAAAGAGTTGATGAACTCGCAAAACAGGGATCCTCTTTCAATCCAACAGGAACGAAACCCTTCTGTGGAATTAATATGAAGACTACAAAGAAGGCCGTCCTAAAATGGTAAAAACAGGAGATGAAGAAAGTTTGATGCAATTCTCCTGGACAAAAACATGCTAAAAGCATGATCAGCAGTCCATCTGCAAAAATTGCTTCTGAAATCCTTAGGTTCCCAAGGTTGATGATTCAAACAATTGTAGGCTTCATCACTGGGCACTATCATTTTAGGAAACATCTACATAATGGGACTTTTCGAACAAGAACCAATATGTCGGAAATGCGGTAGAATCAGCACATCACATCCTATACGAGTGTGATGCCCTCGCCCTTACGCACCTCACTACCTTAGGCAATCCATATCCTCCTAAAGAGCTTCACCTTAACTCCATTAAGGGACTGTCGGACTATATAAACAAAGTAGGCGACCCAAGAAAATGGAACTAGAAAAAATTGGGCTTGGAGCATGGTACAAAATGCAACAAATGCAGAAGTGCCACATATCTGACAAGCTCAAGCAAGAAAAAGAAGAATAACATGATTTACAATGATAATAAAGAGGATATTATATTTCAATAAATTTAAATATTGAATAATCATTACTCAATCATTCAATATTTAAAGTAATGTATAGAATATTAAAGATGAAAGAGAGAAAAAACTATTGATATTTTTATTGATTTAAGTTATAGAAATACTAATAATAATAGATGAGAGTTCAAGTGCGAATTGAAGAAATTTGCAACATTCTATCAACGCAGTGAGGAAGCGAGAAAAAATTAAAGACGCATCGAGAAATAAAATTCGAAAAAATGTACAATAAAAAATTTATGCAAATAATAAAAGGAAAATTAAATTAAAAATAAAAATGAATAAATTTAACTATGAAAAATAATATAAAAGTAATTATTACGCATTTGGAATGTTAGAAAATAGAATCGCGGGAAAAATCAAAGGGGGGAAAATTAATTAAAAAGGTAATAATAAATAATTATTTTGCAACCCGATAAAATAATTCAACTTTTTGAAATAAAATATACCTCAAAAAATATTAAAACAGAGGAAAAAATTTCGGTGTCAATAAAGCTTACTAATTTAACAATAACCAAAAATAAATCTTACCTGCAGTACGTACGTGAGTCTTACAAAGTGTAGCCATCCAACGGATAAGTCACAACGTGCACGAGGAGGTAACGTATGCATACACCTGTTTGAAACAAACGTCACAAATCGAGAGCCAATATGGAAAACAGGGATATCGCCAGTCTCAAATCTCAAGTAGTACTACCAATAATGTAAGTCTGGAAATTTCGGCTATTTGTAAAGGGAATGAATTTTATTATTTTTTACACGTTTTCAAAGGTACGCAAAAAAATAATTTTTGGATAATATTTGTTTAATTACCATCAAAATAGTTTTTAAAACTGATGTCAAATTCTTACTGGCAGATTGAAATGACAAAATCTGCAGCTTAACAGAAAACGACCTTAAATAAATTATAAAAATAATAGTTAAATTATAATTTATTTAATCAATGTTATAATATTAATCAATGTAATAATCAATGTTAGTTATATGAATATAAAAATTTTGTATTTAAACAATGGAAAAAAGTGGTAACTAACTTGTCAACAACATTTCAAATATATTTCGGTTAGTAATGCAGAAATATTTTTTTTACTTGACTTAATATGCGTTTTAATAAAACCTCTACTTTCCATTGAATCTATAATAAACTAGATTTTACTTTAACCAGAACCGCATACACAAATATTTATGATGAAATACGAACACAAAATTAGAACAATAAAAGAGAATTAGACTGTTATAATTAAGACATTTTACTCAAAATTTCTTATATTTGGTTAATTTATTTAGGTACTTTAAAAGTATGTAAAACAATATTTACCTGAGTGTTTTTTTTTTAAAATCTGAATACATAAATGGCAGTCCTGTAAGAATCATAGTAATTAAAATAATATTCAAGAAAAAGTCTTCCCACAGAGAAAAATTAAAATTGTTTTGATTTAAAACTTGCAAAATAAATGTTTATGACTTTTTAAAAGTAAATTCTTTGCGTCTTTTACAGAAAATCGAGACACATTAAGTAAATTAAAATAGATAAAAGAATTATACAAATTAGCAACTTCTTCTTTGTACATTCCTGAAATTGCTCTTTTTTATACTGCTGCACTTCTAGCCATCTCAATAAAAGATGTTCTGCAAGCACTTGTGGGTAGTCTTCCAGGTTGACATTTGGTTATCAGTACACACCCCGTGATCACCCTCCGTAATGGCAACCAAACTGTCATACTCTGATCAATACTGACTGTCTATCAATTTTCCAAAAGTTTGTTCATAATATTCCTTTTCTTTCTTTTTGATTTTACTTGTCTGGCTCTTGGATTTTACCTATTCTCTTTCTTTTTTTTTTTAACATGAGATTATTAATATTGTCTATGACGAGGGCTTTCTTGTTATTCAGCCTTCCGATAATTTGAGAATTTTTTTGCACTGTCGTATGGTCGTCGATATTTAAGCTATTTTCGTTGATAACAATATTGTATTCCTCCTCAACAGTTTTTGTGAAGTCTGGAAAGTTATTGCCATTATCTGAGAACCGGTCTTCGAATGAATAAGCAAAAATTTCGATTTTTTTTTTCCTTGGTCGAAAAAATATTCTGTAAACTCGTCTAGTACAGCGAAAGAAGGTTTTATCGCCCTTCTGCATTGGTTTTTGATACTTGTCAAAATGTTAAAAAGGGTTTTTTGACGTGACAGATAAAACCTACGGTTAAAACCGAATAAAACTGTCAGTTGTCAATAACTTGCCAACACTGATTTCAAGATATACAATTTATCAGGAGTATTTTGTCTTTAAGTAATTTATACTTTCTTATTAACAGTTAGTTCTTTTTTAAATTTATTTACACGTCTAATAATTTGATAGAATTTAATTACTGTTAAACCAATAAATTTTCAGACGTTTTTAAGTATAAAAAATTAAAAATTAAGTTCATGTTATTGTTTTAAAAAAAGTTAAGCAAATTTTCACGTTTTTTAATAATTTAACAATAGGACTTGTTATATTTTTTTTTCTTAACATTTTTTCAATGCGTGTTTGTTTGATAATTTGTTAGATAATCAGTATAATTTTTAAACCAAAAAATCTTCAGTCGATTTCATTTTCAAAAAAGAAAATAATATGAAAAAAAATGAGAAAATGAATTTATAAAAAAAAATTGTGATCACTTTATTACGATCACTGGTCAAAAGCTCTTTTTTTTTCCGGTTTGACTCCGATAAACGCCACAACATTTCAAATCATTGGTTGCAAAAACTGTCTCAATCGATGTTTGTAGTCGTATTGGTTTACAATCCTGGTTATATACGTGTTTCAAGACGTCACAAAATACTTTTCCTTCTTCAGTATTCATATTTATATTGAAATCACCGTCAAGACAGTAATTATAAGTTAATAATAAAAAGAATATATAAATACTTTAAATTATTATTATGTAAATACATTAAGAATGACTGCTGGTGAAAAGAAAAAGAAATCTAAAAAAATTATCAAAAAGCAGCGGTCGCCATAGCAACACATAAAATGAGGACGCATGTACACTACTTACTATTACTCTTGAACACAGTTGAAAAGTGTGGTGACGTCCAAATAAAGTGCCATAAAACCCAAAACAAGACCCATTTTGCCAATGGGTAATAAACAAAAAAGCTTACATTTATTTTTACATTTTTTAAGTATAGAATTTGGCTATTAGTCAATTTAACTTTATTAACTTAAATAGATAAATAAAAAAAGGTCTAACGATATTTCAAATGCACGTATAACTAAAGTGAAAATTTCTTTGGTTTGTTTTTTCCATTTGTTTTTCTTTTCCTTTTAATTTTTAATGCATGTATGTAAAATATTTTGTTACAGTTTTATTATTATTTTTAAACCAATAATTCTTAAG
>NC_092204.1:109470758-109497124 GCF_043381705.1 Parasteatoda tepidariorum | reverse complement strand
AAGAAACTTACATGTATTTTTACATTAAAACCGTTTGACCATTAGTCAATACAACTTTTTTATTTTAAATAATTAATTAACAAAAGCCTAACGATGTTTAAAACGCAAATTTTTTTTCAACAAATAGTTTTTAAAATGTTTTTTTCTAAGTGGACATTTCTTTTTTTTTTTAATTTGTAATGTATGTAAAATATTTTGTAACAGTTTTATTACTATTTTTAAAAAATATAAGTCATTTTTAACTTTAAAAAATTTAAAATAAAGTTTGTGTTTGTTTTTACTTAAGACTAGCCAATCTTTAAGACAGTCTTAAGTCAATCCATCTCTATTTTAATTGAAAAAATTAAGCAATGCTATTGATGATATTAGAAGCAATTTTTTTTAGAATTAACATTTTCTTTTGTTATAGATTTATTTCTTTTATTTATTTTTGATTGATTTAAAGATTTCTGATTGATAAATTTCAAACGTATGTTAAATTGCGATACATCGCTATGTCTTACTGACGATGTATCACGATAAAGAATTTCTTACATCACCCAGTATTACTCAACACTCGTTGCTTTTTACTTAAACTTTGATTTATACTGAAATTACCTAATTTTAAGATTAAATTCAAATAAATGATTCACTTTTGCATAGAACAAAATTTTACTTTTAATTCTATTTTTAAAATTATGACATTCATCAAATAAAATTTTTCTTTTTAAAAAGTTAGTTTTAATTTCAAATATGAAATATTTGATATGCATTTTTCTGGCATTAAAAATATTGGAAGTGAGGGTCTGACATATGCATGGATCAGACATATTTCATTTTTTTAATATTTTATAACTGTCGTTGAACAGCCGACCCAATTTTTGAGCTTATGACCACTAATATTCAACTCCGTAGCCTTGTAATTAATTTTGAATCCAATCCAGAAGATGAGAGAACTCCTTAATCAAGTATTGGGTGAAATTTGCCTTCGCGGAGGACTTTCTGATCGAACTAACCCGCATTTGCTTGGCATGGAGAGGAAAACCGCGAAAGCCTCATAATTAGCCTAACGGCAAGGGGACTCTAACCCATGATCTGTCTACCACTGAGGATACTTTACATCAGGACTGTGGTCGGTGCAAGCCAGATGCGGGTTTGTATCGACCAGCCATTGCCAGGATTCGAAGCTGGTTCATTTCTTTGGAAGACGAACTCTCTATCCCCTGAGCCACCACGGCTGCTTTCACACTTTTAATTAAACTTATTTAATCCTATTCAACTAGTAGAACTTACTTTGTCATGTTCAATAAATCTCGTCAAATAACAACAATATAATACTAATGATATGAAGGCAGTAAGCCTTGTGCCACGCAGCTCATAGAAGTATCGACCAGCCATCACTGGGTTTCGTACCCAGTTCACCTCATTAGAAGGCGAAAGCTCTATCACCTGAGCCATCACGGCTCTGGTCATACACATTGGGAGGGGAAAAAATGACAATTGTTGAGTTGCAAACCCCTCTGTCTTTACGAGCTTACATAATATTTGAAGGAACCCTTGAAAAATTTTTTACACTTAGAAATAGGTTTATTTTGAGAAATTTTAATTTTGTTTCTTAACATTCCAAAGTAAGAAAAAAAAGGTAGAAATATGAGCTAAAAGTAATAAAATGTAATCGATTTATCGTTCTGGTTAGCATATGTATTACATTTTTTTTTTTAAAAATTACACAAAAAATATCCAAGAAAAAACTACATTATATATATCGATAAAACTCATACATAAAAATTTCAGATGAATTCAGTAAATACAATATAAAATAATACATCACATTTCATAACAGCTAATAGTTTCTTTTATTTGAATTGCCTCCTAAAACGATTTTCTAGAATAATTTATTATAATTTTTTTTCTTCATAAAAACGATCAAAACTTATTGTGTTTAATCCATGTTTAGTAAAATTGTTAATGAGAAAAATTAAAAAGGAATTAAAACGAAAAAAAAACAATATTTATTAAAACTAAAATGAGTTTCTTAGTAGTTATTACTACTAAGTATAGTAAAGACTCATTATAAGGGAGCTCCAATTCCGCTCCGAAAAAATAAACTATGAACACTAGGCAGAAAAAAAATCTTTTTGATTGTTATTCGGTAGCATATATTTTTTTTCTTACCTAAACTCTAACAGAATTCGAGAATGACGTGGTATGTTTAAACAAATCTAAAATAAGGATGTCCATGTTTAAAAAAAATGAAACTCAAATGCATTTCGATTAAGTACCTGAATTAAAAGCACTTTCAACAGAGCCAAGATCTGTAAATAACGTAACGAAACTAAAAAGGAAGCGCACGTGAATAAAAAATGTGAACATTTTAAACTCTGGCAATTTGATTTGTTCACATATTAAGTACTAACTCTAATTGCTATTCTTAATTACTGAAATACTACTGTAAAAGGCTAGAAACTTATTACTGTTATTAAAATACAAATGAGTTTCAACAAAATTAAAATTCCGCAACGAAATGAAATTATACAAAAGAGCATTTGAAACTCCATAATATTTTGGTATAAATACATATGAAATGCTAATTTAAGAAAGGACAGTGATTTTAGCACAATTCTAAAAATGAAAATAATGCAACAAAATGAAACCAAAAATGATACGCACTTGCATTTATTAATGCTGACAGGGTGTGTAGCCAAATTTTTCAACAGAAAATAAACACTTTTTAAGCACTTTTCAAGCCCTCAAAATATTTTTAAACACTTTAAAAAATAACATAATTAGAGGGTTGCCGAGTTTTTGGCAACTGATGGTGTTATCTGGTTTTAACCGTTATGTTTAAAAAAAAAACCTTTTGACATGGTTTTTGACAATTGTCAAAAGCTCACAATTTTGGCGTAAGGATAATTATTTGTTATTATAAATACGAAGTATTTTTAAATTACCATACATATAAAATTACAAGTGTTCCATCAATTATGTTCTTGAATTTTATTTAAACATAAAACTCTTCTGTTTTGAAAATTACTGCCAAAACCCCAAATTTTGGTGCATAAAATAATGAATAATTATAAATAAAAATAGGTCAAATTGCAATTTATCCAATCCCTTAATTTGTTTAACCATTGAAAATAAAAATACAAAAGCAATTACCTTATAAAAAACACTTAACAATCATCTTTATTAATTTTAATAACTGTACTAAATATTGATGGTAAATCAACTAAACCCTTAAATTGATTGATTTAAAAAATTATTAATTCATTTTGTCTAACATTTATATATTTTTAAATTATAATTAATTTACTTATTAGGAAATATATTATATTCATGATTTACAGGATATATTAGTGCAAATATAAGCAGGAGTGCAGAAAAATCTCAGTCCCTAATATTTCTTTAGAAAGTTTTTTTTCTATCGAAATTTACCCAAAAATTTTAACATTTCTCTCTTTTAGAACAATAACTTTTTTAAAATATTTTTCGAAGGAAAATTTATACAAGAAAAGAAATTCGTTTGATTTTACACAATTCTTGAATAAATGTGTTAAAAATTATGTGCATGTGTTAAAAATTATTAGAAATCAAAATATATTGAAATTGCAATAGTTTATTAAATTAAAGGCCACACTCATAAACTAATAAGAATTCAAATTAATAAATACACAAATTGACATTTAATGTTTTTTAACAAGGAAAATTTTGCGAACTGACACATTTTTTAACAATAAAAACTCTTGTAGGAACTTTTTTCGCATGATTAGATATACTCTTCCAACCTGCACATAAGTAGTAACAATAAACATTAAAAATATAGAATTTTTTTTAAAAATAAATTAAGATCAGACATTGGCGGCTACTTTAGTTTTACTTAGTCTTAAAGATATGCTTAAATTGTGGCATAAAATAATTAAAATCAATATTTATATTGATAATAATTAACAACTCATAGTTATTACTTATAATATATTAAGAGTACCATGTTATTGGAAAACCCAATTATTAATTCAATGATTTTGGCTATTTTTTTATAAATGATATATAATATAAATGTTCATTATAGTAGTATATTATGCAAGTATTGTGCATGATTTAATGTATAATAAAAGGTCCCCAATGTTAACAAAGAAACTTGTTCCAGATTTTTGTCAGATTTCAACAATTTTTGCAACTTTTCGACAGATTTTTGACATGACTAATCAAATGATAGTTTTTGACGTCAAAATCCAACCCTGTAATTAGGATATGCGCACTAATGAAAATTTTTTCTTCTTCCTATTGTTGAAAGTTCTTTATTAAAACATTTCCAAAGATCATGATAAAATATCTAGTGTCTGACAAAGAACTCTTTTCTTGATTATATTAGGCCCCACAAAAACAATTTATACACAATTTTAAAGATATTCAGTATTAAGTGGCTCATTCGATTTTTAAATTTACTTAATAATTACTTTATTTAATTATATGAAAAAATTAATTCAAAATTAAAATTTAACTATTATTTAAAAAGGTTATAGAGTGTATTTTTTAAATTTAAACAAAACTTATTTATATAATCATGCTCAACAAAACGTTAACAAGATTAATATTATTGATCATACCAAATTTATAAAGATATATAAAGAATTAAGCAAGCTAATAAAACTCATATTACAAATGTAAATTTGTGAATGGCCCCTAAAATCTTTATTATTATTATTTGTTACTTGGTTCAATATTTCTTTAATGAAATGATAATAATAAAAAATTTTTATTAATAATTTCGAAATGTAAATACAATGAGTTTGGGAACTAAACATTTTTGTCAGAAGTAAATTATTACATGGTCCCTACCTCCATAATATTTAACAATTCTGAGATAATTGAGTTTTTCGATTTCAATTGTTTGCAAATAAAATCATTGAGAGATTAATTAAAGTTTTTTAGAATAGCAAATCTGAATTTTTTTACATAACTCAAAATAAGATTTTTGCTGCATTTAAAATATTAATTCATACTTTTTAAGATCTTGCAAATCATTAAACAACTTATGAGTACTAAAAATTTAAAAAGTAATAATACCATAATTAACAAAAAGTAATTAAGTACAATAAAAATTTATAAGAAATTTTGGTCCCTCAGGTAAAAATATTAATCTTAAAATTCTCAATTTATTCTTAAGTTTAATGAATGAAAGAAAGATGGAAGTTTTGAGGTGATGAAGCTATTCTTCACTGCTCAGGAGACCCACATGAAAATACGTAATTAGTGAATAATCCCCTAGTCAAGTTCAAAGATTCCTCTATGATTATGGTACTGAACTATAAATAGAAGATCGCGAGAAGGCCATTTACTTGCCAATGACGAAGAGGATGGCTAGTCACCAACGATGAAATTAAAAAGAGAAATAAAATTTTCTATCGCTATGAGGGAAAAAAAATTTAAAATATTTAGTTGGTCCCCATATACGGCAAAAATTTGAGAGATTTTTGAAGTTTGATTACAGAGGGCGGAAATTGAAGTCTGAAATTGATAATTTTTTGCGAATTGCAGCATATTTGCACACGAGAGTGCAAAAATCCTTACCGAGGAATCCAGCTCATATACGCACATGCGAAACCGCAAGTATATCATCAAACATGTAAAACAAATCGTGTTTTCATACTCAGTAAGCCGAAATAGATTGGGGTTGAATTAATTGTGAAAACGTTGAATAGAACAATATCTTGTTGCATAATTCGTGGCGAAAATCAACATGGTAAAGAAAATATATATTATTTTGGAAAATGAAAAATTAAGCACTTTTTTAAAACACCTATTGAAAAAAGCACCTTTAAGGACTTTTAAAAAACAGAAATCGAAAACAAGCATCTTTTAAAAACTCTACACACCCTGTGCTGATTACCCAAAACAGAACTACAAAATAAATCGAAATAGAAAACAATCATTCATCAAATATAGAAAGCAAAAATAAATAAGATTAGATAAAAAAATCTCAATCAAATTATATTTAAATACGAGGAATAGAAAAATTACCTTTTAAACTATCGCTTCTGTCCACCACCTTGAAAAAGTGAATGAAACTTCCCGCCACATGAAAGGAAAAGAAAAAAATATATATAAAACAAAAATAAAAAGTGCGGGAACGAATCACAGGAAAAATAAGAAAATGTATCGATATTTTCTAGTCATCATTTGAGTAGATGTTTTTCACTGCGACATTTATTATCAAAAAAGGAATCGGCGTCAACAGACTTTTGTAAAAAAGGAAGGAATTAAAAAATGTAATTTAGGAAGAATTTTAAGTTGAAAACTTTAAAAACAGAAGAGGATGATAAGACGAATTTAAATGAATCATACTTCGAAAAAATATTACTTTTTAAATATCTAAACTAAAAGTGATTACGAAAGAGAAATCACATGCTTACTAGGGCATGAATTACACAAATCATTTTTTTTAAAAAGTGTAATTGATTTTCTTATTAAACTTTTGTAATTATTAATGCGAGAGTTGTTGCTTTAAATCTCTGAAATCAACTCTAAGGACACCCATACAAATATGAATACTAACTATCTAGCGCACGGACCCTAGACACACACATTACTGGACACCCGCGGCGACTTGCTAATCCGCCTAAACGTAATCATCGCGTCGCTGCATAACATAGTTCCTTTACCTGCACAAACTCACTACTTTCATTATAGCATCTCCCTATTTTAATCCACAGCATAAGTAACTGGTGAATTTGAAATTTTTCACGAACTTTTTTATTTGCGGTGGATGAAATTGAAACTGCATTGTTTATCAGGGCACCAGCACCTGGGTGCTTATCTCCGGTAGAGAAGTTGTTAGTGCCAATGAATTTAAAATACCTGAAGTAGGAAGTTTACATGATGATCGGCGAGATAAAAAGATAAAGCTAAATCTTATTCTAAGTAATTAAGTAAAAAAGAAATAAGTTTAAAGATCCTGGTGTCGAACTATCTGCTATAAAAGTTGGCGAAAGAATTCTTATAGCATGGCGCAGGAGATTAATGCCTGACTCACCTACAGTTTATTTGCAATTGAGGAAGGGAACATTTACATGGGTTATTTACAAAAGTAAATTAACAAGGCAAATTTACAAGGAATATTTACATGTGAGTATTAACATAAAAAATTTATGTGAGAATTTTAACAAGGGGATATCTGTAAAAAAAAAATTACTCATGAAGAAAATAGGAATAATAAAAGATTAACTCATAATTCCTTGAAAAACATGTAAACATTGTGGCAGTTCAAATAGCATTTCTCGAGAATTCATCTTATTTTTTCTTTATCAGAAACATACTATTTTTCCTCAGAACCATAGACTGAATAGTGCTGCTATCTAGCGGTTAATTATTCAATTAGCAAAAGCTTTTTTTCAGTTCAGGAATTGGAAGCGTATAGTGTTTTCATCTAGTGCAGTGATTCTCAACCACTGTGCCGCGGCACTTTTGTGTGCCGCCAAATTCTTAAAATGTGCCGCTAAATATTGGAAATGATACAATAAAAATTATAATGCTTTTTTTAATTGCGAGTAAAGTTCAAATTAAAAAAAAGTGTGTATATATGTATATATATATACTTTTTATAATTTTTCCACGCTTTAACCGCGTGAACAAGTTTGTCGTTGATTTTCTTGTCTCAAACAATCTTAAAATAAGTTAGAATACGAAGGAAGTGTTTAAATCGTCTTCAACAATTTTAAAAAAAGTTGAAATTATAAGTAGGAAATTTAATGACTATTAAAATTATTAATTAACAAAGGAACGCAAGCTAAATATTAACTTTCAAACGGAAATAAAAACTAATCATTAAAGTAAGCTATGCAATAAATAATTATAAAAACAAATTAACAAAGGTTAACTAACAAAAAATAAGCTAACAATTAATAATTAGCAAAAATACTAGTTTACAGGAAATCACACACAAAAAAGAATTAATGTAAAAAAAACGAACAGATAATAACTATCGAAAAAAAGCTAACAATTAATAACTAGCAAAAAAAATAAATAACTGTTACTAATTAATTAAAAATTAGTCGAAAGAAATAATTAATCGCTTAATAAACGTGCTTTTGTAGTACACATTATTTTATTTTACGTTCAAAACTATTATCACAAACTATTTAACACAGTGTATTATAGGTAAGTAAACAACTTTTAAACTAATTTTTTTCATTTTGCGCCGTCAAATTTCGAAATCGTTAAAAGTGTGCCGCCACAAAAAAAAGGTTGAGAATCACTGATCTAGTGGGCAAAGGTCTTTTTTTAGCAATTCTGTTTCTTTCAAAAATGTAGCCAGAAAGTGGGAACTGGAACTAAATTGATTTTACGGAGCGTCTACACAAAAAGTGCTTATCCCCAGTATAAAAGTTGTTTTGACTGAAAAATAATTTCCCTGAGATGAAAAGTTTACATGAGTTTTTATGAGAAAAGAAATTAGAATTTTGTAAGAATTAAATCTTACGATAAATAACAATAATAATAATAAAAAAAAGAATTAAGTTCCATAGATCCGGTTGCTGCTACTGGCTTTCGGAAAAGTCATGAAAATTTATCGAAAATTATGTATGGTTTTGGAGGTCAATTTCCTGACTTACCCCAGGTTTATTTACAAATAAAGGGAATAATTTACAGTGGGAATATACAAATGATAACAGCAACGCAGATGGATTATGATAACATACAATATGAAGTTGACGAGGGTCACTTTTTAAAAGGGGATCTTATTTTATTTACAATTTATACAATTATTAAATTTCATCATCCAAGTATAAAATTTCATTCTATAAAAAAGATGGGTATATGAAAAATTGTAGAAGAAATAGAAGGATAATTCTTCTTTTGAAAGTTCAGAAAAGATTCATAATTTTCAATGCTCTTTTCCAACAACTAGTAGTCATCTCGTGGTGTCCTCTATTAATTGAATTGAGAGTTATNATTTTTCACCAAATTTTTTAATGCGAGAAAAGAAAAAAATATGCGAGATTCTCGCGTTCTCGCGCTGTGTGAAGAAAAGGGAAACAAAATTTTTCTAGCTGTTCCGTACAGTTGAGATTCTTCTTGAGACTTCTACTTATAAAGAAAAGAAAAATATATAAATATTGGAAGATTGTATCATAGTTGGGTGGGTCGATTTTTAATACTGTTCGGGGTCTGTATTTGTTAGATTGATGATAATAATTATATATTGGTAGCTTTTTGGAATTTCAACATTATTAATGAAAATTAAATTATTATAAAATTTTATAGCTAATTCTTGGAAGTATGCGTTGATATTTTTAAATCTTTACTAATGTTGGAATTTCTGTAATACCAGAGTGCGTTAGTTTCATACCTTAGTGTGTGTTTTAAAGAGCTTGAATTTTTTTGAGATGGGTTGTAACACCACCACCATATATTGCACATCTATAGCTGACTATGGGGCGTAAAATCATTTTATAAAGCAATAGCTTGTTTTTAATGTTTCATTTTGAGCTTCTTTTAAAAAAAAGGGGAATAGGACTGCTCTAATCTTTTTAAATTTTAAGGGAATGTTTGACGCGTGGTTTTTAAATGTTATTACACTGTAGAATGTTTGAAATTTTATTCATAAGACGAACATTATTGTTACATTATTTAAATTTCCTGTTTAAAATGTCATAAAATAATCAGTTAAACATCTTTTTTTTTTAATTTCTTAAATATAGACTAATTTGCATGTTTTTGATACATCATTATTTATATTAATTTGTAAATGATAGCAAATGATTGAAAAATAAGCAACAAATAACAATAATATGGTTAAGAAACTCCCGTTAGTTTAATTTTCCCTAATCCGCGTATAATAAATGAAATGTTCAAATTATGTTATTTCCCAAAAGACTGGGCAGACACTTACCCAAAACGGGAAAAGATCAGCAATAAACTACAGACCCATAAGCTTGCTATCTTCTATTAGCAAAATTGCAGAAGAAGTCTTCCTAAATAGGATCAGAAATCACTGCACAGAAAATAATATCATCACTCCCCCCCCCCTAACAATTTGGATTCCAACCAAAATTATCAAATACCCACCAAATATTCAGAATAACGGACCTCATCCACAACGGCTTCTTAAATGAAAAACACAATATTTCTTGACGTTGAAAAAGCATTCGATAATGTATGGATCGAAGGGCTTATACACAAATTATTTTCGCTAAATTTTCCCTACACCTTCAATTTTTTTTTTATAACCGTCGTTGAACATCAGACCGAATTTTTCAGTTTGCGACTACTAAGGCTCAACTACGTATCCTTGTAATTTTGCACCGAATCCAGAAGATCCAAGGAAACTCCTGGATCAAGTATTGGAAGAAACTTGCTTTCGTAGAGGAACTTCATGAAGGAACTAAACCGCATGTGCGTTACTCGGAGAGGAAAGCCACGAAAACCTTCTACGGGTAGCCTGATGGCAAGGGGACACTAACCCATGATCCGTCTACCACTAAAGATATTTTGCGTCAGCACTGTGGTCTTGCGAGCCGGGTGCGAAATTCGTATCGACCTGCCATCACTGAGATTCAAGCCCGGTTCATCTCATTGGAAGGCGATCGCTCTATCCCCTGAGCCCCCACGGCTCCCGCATCTTTAATTTTATTTTATACTTATAGCCATCGTTACGATTTCTAGTGTTCAACTCTGTAGCCTTGTAAATTTGAACCCAATCCAGAAAACAAGGGAACTCCTGGATCAGGTATTGGGAGAAATCCTGGATCTGGTATATTGGAAGAAATTTGCCTTTATGGAGAACTTTTTGATGGAACTAACCCGCATTTGTGATACATGAAAAATAAAACTATGAGAATCTCCCACGGTTAGCCTAACGTCAAAGGGACTCTAACTCATGATCCGTCTACCACTGAGGATATCTTACGTCAGCTCTGTGGTCGGTGCAAGCTAGATGCGGGTTTGTATCGACCAGCCATTGCCTGGATTCGAACCCGTTTCATCTCTTTGGAAGACGAACTCTCTATACCCTGAGCCATCACGGCTTTCACACCTTTAATTAAACTCATTTAATCCTCTTCAACTAATAGAACTTACTTTGTCATGGTCGATAATTTCCGTCAAATACTAATGATATAAAAAGCGGCGTGGCACAAGGCAACAAGATAGGACTCTTCTTATTAATGATGTTCCCAAGCATCAAAACGTAATATTGACTCATTTCGCATTTATACTTTTTTTTCGCTTCAAGCATAGTTCTCAAGAAGACTATCAGCTAACTTCTTGAGTTTCAAGAAAGTTTTATTTTATTTTATTATTTTTTTTTAAAATTTCTAATCTTCTTTTCTCTTTTAATAGATTAAACAAAATCTAGAATCCATTCCTTACTGAAGACAGAATCACAAATTGTAAATTAAATCCGCCAGATGAAAACACTTTCTGGCTAAAGAACACACAGGTGCTATCTTTCTAGACCTAAAAAAAGCGTTCGACAAAGTCTGGATTGAAAGTTTATTCCATAAACTCCATAAACAAAACTTCCCCAAACCATTAATCAAACTTATTAAATCCTATTTAACTGACAGTAAATATTTTGTAAAAATTAATAATTCCACGTCAATAATCAATAAAATAAGTAGCGGCGTGCCACAAGGCAGCAAACTCGGCCCTGTTCTCTTTTTGCTGTATATCAATGATATTCCTAAAAATTCAGACGCAATCCTGGCACTACTTGCAGATGATACTGCCATATTGACACAGACCGTAGCAAAATTTCAATAATTAATACCTTCAATTCCTACCTAATAAACATCAAGAAATGGCTCATAGATTGGAAACTATCATTAAATATAGATAAAACACAAGCGATTATGTTCTCAACAAGCACTCTCCCTATCCCTGGCCAAATTACCCTTGACAATGCAAAAATCCCTTGAAAAGTTAAAGTAACCTATCTTGGCATGGAACTAGACAAAAGATTACCCAAGTAGCACCTATTATTAGATAACATCAGAAAATCGGTAAAATCTAACGTTATTTTGCAGAACTTCTAATATTAGAAAGATACAAGAGGTCGCTGTTTGCACTGCATTATATAATATTAGATTCTATGCAAACTAATATTATCTAGCCTTCGCCGTAATGTTATTTTGCATTAGTTTTGATGCGATATAATATTAGATTTTGTATTTTCTGATATTATCTTGCGTTGCTTTTTATTTTTTGGAATAAGCAAGAGAAAGATATGGATGATAGTAGAATAATTCAGTGATATAATTTTACTTAATTTTTTGAATTGTTGTGAGGAATTTTTTGAATTGTTGTGAATCTAATATTACATCGAACAATAGTTTTATGTCATTCCATACATTATTTACTTAGCAATACAGAAATACTAAATTAAATTATATTAGCGAATTCTGCTACCTTGCATTTTCCTCCTTCTTACTCCAAAGTATATCTTATTTACATCTGATTTTCTTGAATATTTAAAAATTAATTAGGAAATAACATTATATAGCAACCTCGATTTATATTTTTTTCTTTTCTTCATACAATGGGTCTTCGGATGAATTTGATATCATTAATAATTTTAAAGTTATTAATTTAAAAATGTATTCTCAATTTTTTTTTGAAATGAGCCTAGTTAATCAAAATTTTAATTGTATTTATTAGTTTGTAAAACATGTTTCATAAAAGTCGTAACGTAAGCCATTTGTAATTTCACAATTATCATTCATTATTTATATTCTGAAATTATATAATAAAAGCCACACTCGATAAAGTTATGTATTTACATTTGAGCTGAGTGTAAATTTTAACTTAAAATTACCCCCCCCCCTTATAATCTTAAATTCAAATTGTTCAATTTTTAGGTTGAAGAACATAATTCAAATATATTCAAATTACTTACTTCAAAAAATTTACACATTTTTTCTTCCACTTCTTTTTTTCACTGAAGTTAAATGTAGAAATACTTACGTAACTTTATTCTTTTAGTATTTGAAATTTTATTTATCAAAACATCTGAAAACAACACCCAAACGCTACGTAGAAATTTTTCCAGGGAATGAAGCCAGGAAGGCAACTAATATTATAAAAATTGCTAATATTTTTTAATAATGTTAAAATAACTTTTATGGGCACATCAGAAATTTTCATCAATTCCATAATTATTTAAAGGTGTTATGTTCTACTAAACTAACAATCTTTGCAAAAAATTTACATAACATTTTAATTTCAAAACTGTCAGTAAATATTATGCTTTATCTCAATTAAATTTGCATAAACATATAATTGCATACAAGAATGAGACGAAAAAATAATATTTGTAACATTATCTTTCAAAAGTTGTATTAATGATGTAAGTAGTATTAATGATGTAAGTAGTATTAATGATCAAAATTTGATTACAATCAATTACACTTTTGAGAAAGTTGCTGTAACAAAATAGATGTTTAATTAAGACAATACCATTGCTCGTTTTTCTCTGATTACAGAGTATGCGTTAAGACATAAATAGGTTTGAAAAAAAAAAGGTGTAATATAACAACATTTTAAACAGAGCTTTTCAGAAAATAAAATTAAAAAAATTAAGCAGATGTTGGAGTTCAAGTTTCTGGTATTGATGAATTAGTCATAAAAAAACATATATAATGCATTTAAAAAAATCTGCTTTCGCAAAGAACCTTACATATGAAGATTTAAACATAATTATTCTCTACATTGATTTAAATTTTCCGCTTTTACAATAATGTAAATAAATGTTCATCTAAATTTTGAATATTAAGCCAACAAAAATTTTACTATTATATTATTTTAAACATCATAAATATATATATTCAATTCTTATCTCGAATTTGAACTGAATAATTCGAAATTAAAGTAATAAATACAATGCTAGTAGTACAAATGCTCATAAGCTAGAGTTAATGTTTAACAATGATGTTATAATAAAAGTGCTTCCGATATCTTCAAAATTTCTAGAATATCTTGAATTTTCATAATACATAACTATAATGACTATAAAAAAAATGTCTAACCTATCTTAAGTTTTTTCAATGAACACTTACCTGCCAACCACATTTTCTAAAATTCTGAAGATTTATTACAAAGTTGCAGAATAAATTATACAGTGCAGTTTTTAAGAATAAATAAAATGGAATAAATAAAATCAAATCATGACAAACATTATTTCACAACTTAATTATTTTGTTTTAAAACGTAACACAATATAGATATAAACTTCACTCAACTATAAAAGCAATACATTCTTACCGTCATTGTTTAATATAAGTTACAAGTTAAGAACACGTATTTGTCATTAAATAAAATAATTTTTATTTTTATTTGAAAAAGTAACAGTAGGACTATGTGTTATCATTTTAATTATTGTTATTTTTAAAATTAAAAAAAATTCCAAAACTTTACTGTCATTTCATACAGTTTAAAGATCCATTGCCTCCTTCCATCCATTCAATTTTTTGTTTATGTCCAATTATATTTCAGAGTAATAAACTGAGGAATCTTTGCTTTATTGAAGGATTTTATAAAATGGTCAGCAACAGTTAACAATGTGCATACCACACAGCAGGGATGAATCACACAGGGATGCACCTTTCTTCAAACTTCTACACAACAACAAATAAGAGGACTTTCCGGCAGATTTAAAGAGAACCTCCAGTCGTTTTGTTTTCTGTCAGGATCGAACATATCCCCCCAGTTTTCTACCAGAATGTCATTTTCCATTTGCATTGTCAAGCAGTCTCAAAACTGAATTACCCCTTCCTGGTAGATAAGCTTGTTTATCCAGAAGACGAAGCTAAAATTATAAGAGAAAAAAAGTTAAACTTTACAATGAAAACATTAAATTTAAAACTCTACATTACTTTACATTGAAAACATTAAATTAGTTAAAATAAATTTAATACTATTGAGCATTGAATATTTATTTAAAACTTAAATAATTTAATTTGAAAATTTCTAAAATTTAATGGGTAGAATTCCGTAACAATAGCTGCACCAAAACTTTTCCTGTTTTAAATCTAAATTTATTATGAGTTGTTGTGAGATAGAGTATTTATTTATCCATTTTTATTGTTTTTGTTAAAATTCAAACTAAAATTTTATTTTTATTTTCGTTTCTAAAAATAATAAAATCTTTCTTTTTTGTGAAATATATGTGTTTATAAATATGAAATGTTTCTATTTTTTCTTGTTTCATTTTATAAAACTCTCTTTTTTATTAGGTTTTTAATTAAAAAATGATGCAATAGTTAGATAATGACTGTAATTCGATGGTTGGATGTATTTACACTACATGAAGAAATGAGTATATATTGTTGATAAAATAAGGAATAGTGTATTACTTTCCATGATAACTATTGTGATTATGTTTATTATGAGTTAAAAAGATGTTTTTATTTGTAATTAAATACAGTTGACATATTGACGCAAAATTACAGTCGACACAAAAATTTATTTATTTTTTAATCAGTTGATCTCAAAGATTTCTTAATCTATGCTTAATATGATAAACTTTTAATAATTCTAAGACAATCATGTATTCTTTATTATATATCTAAAATTGAAATTCCTTGTGTATTTCTAAGGTCGTCTTTTATAAGTTATTCCTATGCTATAAACGAAAAGTATATTTTTCGATTGTAATGTGCAATTATAGTTACTTAAGCCATTTTTCAAGTTAAGACATTCACTTTAGAGATATAATCAATTGTGAGATTTCAGTCAGTAGATAAAATAACTGCATACTTGTAAAACATTATATATTTTACTAAAGCATAATAATAAAATGTGCACATTTTGATTGAAATTTTTATAATATATAAAAAGCTGTAACCTAACATTTAAGTCAATGAAAAATGTACACAGAGAACTAATACAAACTTGACAAAGCCCATACTTTTAATATTTTGTCTTATAATATAGTTTGTTTCGTTACTCGTTAATTGTTATGGTCATAAAACATATTATATAGATTATAGTTTTTAAAATGTTTTCGAAACAGATACATAAATTTTTTTCAAGAATTTTGCTTTGAATTCTGTAGCTCTAAACAGAAATTACCGCAAGTAAGCATTTCGAAATCCTTCATCATTGGCATGGAAGCCCAAGCATGTCAAATAAGTCAATTTAAATCCGAAATGGCATTAAAAAAATTTTCTTTTTGGATTTTTTTCTTCAGAAAAACACTGGTGCAAAAGAAGTCCTAAATTGCCGATTAATATTTACTTCGTTAAGTTTTCAACAGCTATTAAAAATTTACTTAAGAAAAATTTGCTTAAACAGTTAATAAAGTCCACATGTGTTGATGATAGACCAAAAAAATAAATAAATAACTAAGTTAGCGTGGCACATTAAGTGCTAAATTAAAGTGGAATAATAATAAATGTTAGTTTTTTCAGTTATAAATGTATTCGACAAAAGGAAATTCTATAAATAATTTATTTTGGTGCATCTTCGTTTGAAATTAATTTTTCTAATTTAAAAATAGATATTAAAAGTATTATGGATGGTATACAGGGATCTCTGTCGTGAATATTTTTACAATTTTTGGAATGTATACTTTTAGAATGCTTGGCACAAATGATGCCAGGAAAGTACACATATTAAGGATTGCTAACTGATATTTAAGCAAGGAAAAAATAATTCTATCAAACTCTGTTGAATCACAAGCGAGGAAGGCGGCAGTTTAATTATCTGGTGCCACTTGGAATCTGTTTTTATAGTATTTGCCTTTCAGATTATCTCCATTTGTTTCGTTGTTTTGATGTTTTCAATCCAACCTTCCTCAGAAGTGATTCAAAAATTTTTAATGGTGTTTTGTTATTATTAATTTGTTATCTCTTATTTTAATGCGTTTTTGATTTCACTTTTGACAAGGATACTAAAATTATACTTTAAGAACAGGTTATTATGGAACATCCTATATTTTTTTTAAGGAGAAATATACTTGCTTTAAGAAATTCTTACTGTGATTTAATAAAAATTTTTATTCAATTTAATACAAATTGACATGGATTGATTTTTCAATATTCAATTTGACAATTTGACATTCCTTTAAAACATAGTCGTTACTATTCTGCACAGTTAGCGAATTTGTGAGAGTCAAAAATTTTACTTACATTAGGAAAAGTTTCCCTATTTTTTTTTTTTTTTACTTTATCTGTTATTTTATCAGATGGGAATTTAACTTCCTGTAAGCTTCAGTGATATTTTGTTATTATTTATCAATTATATATTATATAAATTTTATCTGTATTAATGTGAAATCTTGTCAAAACATTTCTTAGTTTTCTTTTTTGAACATTATTATAATTGTTTTCATTCTTTTGTAATTATTTTTTGTTCGTTACTGTATATAACTCATTAGTTACATTCCAAATAAAGATGCGTATATTTCTTACTTGTCTGTTCATTCAAAATATTTATCGGGTAAATCATAAGCACCTTTCATAATAGTATTCCTTGTTAAAAATGCAGTAAGAAAAAATGTACACATTAGCAGCCAAAAAATAATATTTGAGTTTGGGAAAAAAAAAATTATTAAAACTTTAAACGTAGAACGTGGATTAAAAATATCAAAACCAGTTTATTGCTCGAAACTACTAAGAGCTGTTTCTCATTAACTCTTTTATATCCTTTCTGTTTCCTTCGCCATTGAAACAGATTTTGATGTTCTTTAACTCATCTTCTTCGTTTATGATTCCTCAAATTTTGATAACATTTTTCTTTTTATTATTACTTAATAGTAATTTACAACTTCTAATGTAAGCAATTTTCGAAAAATATATTTTAAGGGTGGTAATCTGAAGAAGTTTAATCGGAAAATACACCCTGAAAATACCAATCTGAATATACACTCTGTTTCTTCAGATTAGGTCTCATAAAAATTAGACTGATAAATGTTGTAAAAAATAAAATTATAATTTTTACGAACACTAACAATCTAGTGTACGAAAATAAAGATTGTTTTCAAAAATGTAATTGTTCTACAAAAATTCTTTGCAATTTTAATTCTCGTGATTTAAGTAGGGTTGAATTTTTCTATAAATCACTGTATTAACAGCAAGATAGTTTCAAAAATTACTCTTATCAGGTGCAGCTTGCCAAATATCAAAGGATGTGAAAAATAAAAGTTTCAAAACTACTAGCTTAGAAATTTTTTGTACATTTTAAAAGCAATTACAATTATTTTTATTCAGTATATGTCAATATGCCAGCCACCAATGTCTATAATGGGTTGCAACCGTATATCCTTATTCCTCAAGACATAGCGCAGTTTTAAATTCCACGATTGTTTTGAGTTTGTTTGCGTTAATTTTGTTTATCATATTGTCCCCAGAAAATTGAGTCTCAAAGGTAGAAATCAGAAGAATAGAGGGGTCGAAAGACTCATTCTACAGTGTTTCATGTGTTATACATTTTATTTGTTTCATGTGTTATATATTTCGGCGTTGAACAGCCGAACCATTTTTGGGTCTGCGGCGATCAATGTTCAATTCCGTAGCTATGTGAATTTTAACTCAGCTAAGAAGACTAGGGAACTCCTGGATCAAAATTTGGGAAACCTTACCTAGGGACTTTTTTATGGAACTAACTAATATTTATGCTACTTATAGAGGCAATCGAAAAAATCTCCTACCGTTTGCTTGGCGACAAAATTATTCTAACGCATGATCACTAATGATATTTCGCATTAGCACTGTGGTTAGTGCTAGTTGGGATCAGAATTCGTATCGACCAGCCATGGCCGGGACTCAAATCTAGGTCACCTCAAGGAGGTAAGCGCTATATCCGATCAGCCAGAGCGTCTCTTCTTAATTCCGTAGCCAGAATGCTGTATTTCCGGAATTTTCGCTGAATAATTAAGATCGAAATTAGTTTGCGTGCTCAAAAAATTTCTAACATCCAACTGCCAATTTTTAATTTAATCGCTCACCAATGATTCAAAAGGAATAAGAATAGGAATAAGAATTAGGATTCAGAATAAAAGTAGCTCTTATCGGTTTTAACGGGAGAAATTTCTGATAGCAGAAAAATATAATAATATAATTTTACATCTCCTAGAAAACTTTCATTAAAAAGTATAAGTACAACAATGCATAATTAATTTAACATCGCATTTCTATTGTTTTAAAAAGTGGTCTAGTGTACTTTAGAGAGAATAAAATTAAAATTCTAATTAAAATAATCCTTTTGAACTTGGAAGTTTGCCCTTCCACTACATTGCTAGATAAAAATCAGAATGCTTCATTATATTTTCATCTTTATTTCATAGTCTTGTGCGTCTTTAAGAATTAAATGCGGTTCTCGTTGTTTCTCTTCAAAACACTAAGAACAAAACATTTACAACAATACAGAGAGTTAGTTTGACGCGCAAGCAGAAGCATTTAAAACACAAGGGCATCAAGTCACATTAACAAGTTTTTAGAAAAATAAACAGTGCTTATACATTTTAAAAATAGGCATGGTTTAAAATTTTTTTTAAACTAATTAAATTCTGGATGAAAACATTTTTAAATTTTTTTTTGGAATCTGCTGTAGTATTTCGTGTTAAAGATAATGAAATTTTTGACTTGATTCTGTAGGTGAACTGGAAAACGATTTTTATCACCATATCCATAGATATTAATATAACGTTTATTTCGCTCCAGTGTAATCTGGGACATAGGTATTAAAAATATCTTTTCTGCTTTTCAATCATTTCCCCCCCCCCGCTATAATCTAGAACATCAAAATAATAAAATACACAAAAATATATTTTCTGAATTTTGACCATTTTTTACTAATAAAGGATAGTAAACAATTTCCTGAATATCAAAAAAAAAAATATATATATATATACTATAAGAATAATTTTTTTGAATTTTGACCATTTCTTTTTACTAATTATGTACAATGAATAATTTCCTGAATATCAAAATAATAAAATGCATAAGAGTGTACTTTCTGACTTAGGACCATTTCTGTTTACTAATAATTGATAAGGAATAATTTTCTGAATATCAAAATAATAAAATGCGCAAGAATAAATGTTCTGAATTTTGACCATTTATTTTTACTAATTATGAATAATGAATAATTTCCTGAATATTAAAATGTTAAAATGCATAAGGTAAAAAAGAAGAATGAAAATATTAGAGATAATTTTATTTTCTACTGGCCTTTTCGTGGAACGTATTTCAGAAATATAATTAAGGAAAACATAATTATGGATTAGTAAGAAAAATAGACATATTAAACTGTTGGACACCAAGAAAAAAAAACGAAAGAAAAAATGGTTTTATTTCTCATGTTTTTTTGTGTTCACTTTACTACAAGAATATTTTAGATTATTTACTTTCTATCATGTCTATTCTGATAACATTATATTTTAATAATATTAAAACGTAAATAATAATAAGTTACATAAAAAGGTTCAAAGTACATTTTCCCTTATTCTTCTGTTTGTTTTAAAAATTAACGATTTAAATTTTTGTTTGAGAAATAATTTATAAACTTTAAAAAGTTTTATTATTTTTTAAGTGCTTCTCTTAATTACTTAATCGTATTTTAAAATTTTGTGAAAAACACTAGTGAAAACAAAAATACTTTCCTTCAAAATGTTAATTGCAACCGCAACAATTTTTATCATTGTGACTAGTTTATCATTAAATTACTCATAGAATTTTATTTTGTACTCAAGTTTATTTTTTAATTAATTTGTATTTTGTTTTACACAAACTGTATTGGGAAAGCACGACTACATCTTTTTTACACAACAGCGACGGCGTTTACTTACTTTATTAATTTCCAAATAACATTCTAACTTTTATAATAATTTTGCCAATGCATAATATCGTTTTCAGATCTTTATAGCTGAGATGATAAAAAACATTATGGATCTAGTTTCGATTTTATTATTGATCTGAAAGTGACGTCATGCGCACAGTGTAGATTTTTTACTTTTTCTGATCATTCTTGACCAAATTCTCTTTGGTACTAGATGAATAGAATTAATAGGATCGAGCAAATATCGTATAATTGAGTTTACTTTATCTTAGTTAATTTACTGAAGAATGCTTTAGAAAGAATAGTTTGCTTTTCTTAGCTTTCTTTGGTAATTTACTGAAAAGAACTTTTATAGTGTTTCCCGAAAATTACCATAAGATTTCGATTAAAATTAACTGAGGTGTGTCATTAACCTTTTTTAAAAATAATTCTAAAGATATAAATTTCTATTGCACTTTGTTCAATCTGAATTTGAGTTTAAAATAAATAATTAAATTTTTAAGGAATTTAGATAAATATTCTAGTGCTTTAAATGTTTAATGCTTTCTGGAATTTAAAAATTTAAAGCTAATTAACTACCCAAAATATGTTTGGAAAATAGTTTAACAGTCATGTCGAATTTATTTCCGGTTAATTTAAAGTCTATTTAGTGGTTAATTTCAAGCATTTTCTGTAAAAGAAAAAAAATAGAAAAGAAATTAACATATTGGTGTATCCATTTGGCCTCCGTATCACGAAAAACATAATAGCACATTGATGAAATTATGAAATTTTTATGAAAATTGAATTTTATGAATTATTGATGAAATTTTTTAATGATGTTTGCAGGTAAGCATTGAGATTTTATAACTACGTTTAGAGTCTAACCTGTGACCTTCTACGTCACTGCTCGGGATCTTAGTCTCATGATCACACCTGTTTATTGCAACAAATGCAAGCTTGTGCGCGTGCTTAATGCGAAGAACAATTTTAGGGCTGTGGTAGCCACCCACCGAGTACATGCTTGTAAAATCTGTGGAATAGGAAGATTGATGATAGCTGAGCAGAACCATGGGTACAGGGATCTCGAGAAAAATTCTTTTCCCTTCAGATCTATGTCTAAGTTATAAATTGGCCTTATGAATGAGTGGCGCTACCATCTATCTGTTCGTTATTGAGGTAAAGCCTACTATCACCCTTGTGGTGCTCTCTTGTGAAACGAAAGGCTCACCTTCTGGACTTGATTCGCAAAATACCGATTGCTCGCAAAACTTGGTTTGTCCGTCATCAGAAAATAAAAAATGACATGGTTTTAAAAACCCTTGTATGGATTAAAAATTAGTTACTCACAATGAAGAAGGCACTGTAAGCGAATTGCCAAACCATACCATAGATTATAAAAGGGTTAGCGAAAATTTCTATTGGCGTTAAAGAAGCGTTCTCGCAAATCGCCAAACAGCTGTGTGCTTATGTTTTTGTTTTGTTTTTGGTATCGCGCAATATTCAACAAGTTAGATATGGATGCGACCTTTCTTAATATCAATGAAGCGGATCTCCCAAGCAAATTCTAGAATATCATCACCAAAAATGATGGAAATCCGCTCTTCCATTATATCATATAATGACATCTAAGCTTGGATTGACGCATTCAACGAAAATACTTGCACATCATGGATTACACGCAGATCTCGTCCAACTGAGACAAAAAAAAACTTATTTGCAAGTACGTGCTCTTTAACTGTGTTATAATTTTTCTATACATATTTGAATAATTTGTTACTAAATTATGCTTTTCTTATCCTTTTAGAAAAGACTATGTGTGCCACCACAGCAGTCGTAATAAAAGTAACGCTGCTATTAGAAGGACAAAAGACTGCCAGTGCACTGCTTACATTTGTATAACCATCAAGCAATCAACTGCAAATACAAAAAGAAATGATAAATTTGTGAAGGTAAATTATTATTAATTTATTCATTATTTCTGATTTAATGTCAAATTCTGCATTAAATGAAATATAAAGTGTATTTTTTTGTTATAGCGTCGACATAATCTTTTGTATCTGTTAACTAAATTGTGTTTATAAGCGTTCTTTAAAAGGTCGTAATAAAGCTAAAACAAAAAAAAATTAGACATTATTACCCCCATAACCAATTCTGTATTTTCAGAACTTTCATTTAATGTATTTCGAATAGTGAACTTCTTTTCCTACTCACCCACGAATTAAAATTAATAATTTCACAATAAATTTTAATCCTTAATAATGAAATGGTTATTATAATAGAATTTGTTTACTGAAAAGATTTAATTTTTTTTATTGTTTAGCAGAGACTTTGTTTCCAATTCTATATTCATTTATTAAAATTAATGGTTCTGCTCGATAACCATTTACAATTTCTTTAAAAATTTTATTTAATTTTCAGTTATTAGAAAATTCTTTGTATGTTTTCGATGTAGAGATTATTTAGCAATAATGTGAAAAGCTGAAGTTTATAAATGTATAGATTTATAAATGTTTAAGAGAGTTTTTAGCAGCTATTTTGTACTAATTATTTTAGTTGAAATGTTCAGTATACACAATTTTATAATAATAATCGTAAAATTCATTGAATAATTGAGTATTACATTTTAAAATGCAAGTAGAATTTAATAATACATTACTAATCAAATAATAATAATCATAATTTAGCTTGTTGACAATAATGATTTGCTTTGCATTTTGAAGAACATTTAGAAACAAAAAAAGAAACAAGTAAAATGAATATCTATTATAAAAAGTAAAAATTAGCTTTCACAGCTACGCTTTAATGGTAATTAAAATGTTTACTAATAATTATCAATTAGTTTTGTTTAACTATTTAAATGCTTAGACAAAAGATTTATTGTAATTAAAAGTTTTTCTTTTCTTAATGTTTAGACACATAAGTGAAAATTAATTTAATTGATCTATGTCTAAAATATATAAGTTCGATAACATATAATATATTTATGTTCAGTACATAAATCTTCATATGAATGATAGTATAAAGTTCGAGAATAAAAAAATTGTGTTTAAAAAAGTTGTTGAAAATAATAATTATTATTAATATTTGACAACAGGAAGGTTCGCTATTAGTGTTAAATTAAAAGTTTTCGAGATTGAAATGCCGTTTGGACGAATGAACATAAGAATATTTTGGTTTAAAATTGCATATGGCAGTTAAATGCAGTAGTTTTTCAATTTCCGATAACCTATATGAGCCGATAACCTATATGTTTCTGGAAAGAGCTTTTTTTTTATCTAATAATTTAAACTATAAGTATAGTGAGCTTTAATAAGATATTCATATTATTTTCGACTTCCTTTTAATAAGACATTTTGTAACGATACTGTTTCTATGAGAGCAAATATTATGAGTAATATTTCTATGATAGCAAATTTAAAATATTTAAAATTTCTTTTATAAATATTTCAAGACGAAAATGATCTCTTTTTTTTTCTTCATATCTTTGACTATTTTTCTAATTTATGGATAATGAAAAACTTGAAATAAACAATATTAAGATTATTTACTCGTTTGTCTGATTTTAATAATTTACTGCAAATTCTAAAGGTATTTAATATTGGAAATTCTTAGAGAATTGCTTTAATATTTTAGGCTCAACGAAGATGCTATCAGAAATTTGACACGTCCAGAACACTTTTAAACAGGATAAAGAAAAGGATCGATGTTGCTAAAACTCGGAGTGCATGGGACTCCTTTCAAAGTACAGCTGGTGCCCACATTTCTAAAACCTCCGGACGTAAAATTAAGGTCCAACCATCTTCAATAAGCCGTAGAAGAGTTGGAGTCACCAGGGGCAGCAAGAGGATATCCTCTGGGCGTTCGTGAGCAGCACTCAAGGAAAAAAAAGAAAAAAAAATCTCGCTGAAAATGTGAGAAAAAATCAAAGTAGTGCTACATCGCATTAGAAACTTTTAATTATCTTTCACTATATATATATATTTTAATTATTTTAGTCTTTTAATTATATATATTTTTAATTATGTTATTTTTTAATTATGTTATTTTTTAATTATGTTACTTTTTAATGATGTTATTTTTTATTTATGTTACGTTTTCAATTACTCAAAACATTAAACTGATACGTGTGTATGTTATGTATAAACCTGTACGCAATATTTGTAAATAGTAAAATATATTTTTGAAAATGTGCATTATCTATTAATTGCATTCCCTATTGGAAAAAAATCGTAAAACCAGTATCAAAAACCAGTAAAAATGATACCAGAATCAGTATGACGATAACAGTAATGTGAGAAATATGATTTAACATGACTCTAGAATAAGTAATTCTGCTATATAGAGGACAACCAAGATTTTGTTAAAAATTGTATGAATAATTCCTGTAATAATTTCAGTTCAAAATGTTAATTTAATAGCTTAATTTATGAAAAAATTATAATTTATATTTATTAATGGGGTGTGTAGTTACATCAAATGTTAGGCAACTTAATGAACTATGTTTACAAATCGAAAACTAATTAAATATAATCATAAAAACTTGAATCGAACATTTTTTCGCTGGCTTTTGCACCAAGAACTCCTAATAAGCTATCATTATAGGATAGCAACGTGATTATAAAATTTATAAAAACTACTTTACTATGTTAGAATTTAGAAGCAAGCTCCTCAACAAGAAACAGAGTTAAATAGAAACGATACTCAATTTCTTCAGAAGCTTGAAAGGGAAATCCCTCAAGATATGTTGCAAATTTTTAACGCAGCATTGACTGAAGAGTTAACATCGAAAATGTCCAACAGCCTGTACTTTTTACAATATGGAAGAAGTACGTATTAAAAGAAGACCACTTGGTTAAGTCAAACTTAGGAACTGAAGCTAGTATTGATAATGAATGCATCTTAGATATCGAATTTGAAATGAGTCCTCATGCTGATCCTCTCTTAGTTGAAAAAAGAAATGATTCTATAAGTAAAATCAGTACTTCAGTACAACAAGAGATGGATTTTCCTCAAACTTCAAGACACCTTTCCCCCGTCTACTTTCGAGAAAGGCATTCTAGAAATGTTGTTGAAAATTCAGAAGAAGTTTAGAAGAACCATTTACATCGGTCAAATATTGATGATAAAAAGAAAGGTCAAATAAGAAGAAAAACTAATAAATTACTTTTTGCACTAACTTCAGAGAAATGGCAAAAAATTCAAGAGGCTGAAATATCTAAAAAAAGTTAAAACAAGAGATATGGAGAAGAAAAAGAAAGAAAAAATACTTAAAAAAGAAAAAAAACTTCAAGAAATAAGAGGAAAAAGAGTAAACAAAAAGGTGATAAAATAATAATGATAATAAACAGCATCGGATGACACAATGATTTAGATTTGACTGTCAAATTATAAGAAATAATGATTTTTTTTATTTATTTTGTATTTAACATCACTTCAATTTCTAGTTCATGATTACAGAAAAAAGTTAGCATTTTACAAGTACTTGTATGTTATAATTTCATAAATAGTCTTGTTTTTATATATTTGTATGGCTAATAAATTCATAAAGAGCATTAAAAAATAACCAAAATTAAGTGTTCCTTTACTGGGCAATTTTGTGTTCCTTCACTGGTAAGAGCTGTTCCTTCACT
>NC_092204.1:109446667-109470727 GCF_043381705.1 Parasteatoda tepidariorum | reverse complement strand
TGCTTTTGTAACTAAATAATTTGTGTTCTCTACAATTTTTTTTACATAATTTGCAATTAGTAACAAATATGTTGACACTGTCATTTAACTAAAATTACGAATTTTGAAATTAATATGATTTTTTAAAAGGCAAGCGAAGCTTAAGTGTTCCTTCACTGGTTAGTTTACCCTAGATTGTGTTGTTATTCGTTTATTACTTATTTACTCATTTATTTTTTGATTTACAAAATTTATTTTAATCAAAGTCATGATGACAAAAGAATATTATTAATTGTATCACTTTAAATTTTATTATGAATTGCTTTTATTTATTTATTTATTATATTTGAATTTATTCTAGAACAATGATATTCCCAACCGAAACTAATTTATCAATTCACGAAATAAATTAATTAGTTCAGGTTTCAAACAACTTCGTAGCAAAGGAAATACGTTTACATAAATTAAAATCTCAACTTTTTACCTTCAAACATAAAACTCTGCTTCATTAATTTATAAATTTCAGGCCGTTTTGGAAATTTGTAATTAATAAATTTAAATCATAAAACAAAATAAACTGTTTTTGAATGAAATAAATACATTTGTTTTGTTACTATATAGTTAATTCAATTCAATTGAATCTATAAAAGCGAAAAAGTGCGATTAATTCAGAAACGAATGGGAACCACAGAAGACGAGAATCGTCTTTTAGTCGTTCGTTAAATCTATAGAGCTACCGCGAATTGATAAATTGGTTCGTTAAATCTATATCACGCTAGCTGATCTTTATAGCTCAGTTTTTCTAGTTCTTTCCGTTTCTCTGTCTGAACTTCACAGCCAATCACTCTTGTTTACATCATGGAAGCATCGTGGGAAGAAGGGTGTTATAATTTAGTAAGTGTATTTTTCTCTTTATTTCTTGCTTTTATTTGCATCTTTGTTAGTTACAATAATGTTAAAACGTATGCTTCAGTAATATTTATATTTTAAGTAATCAAGATATATATTATATTATTCTTGAATTATTACTGCATGTGCCATTTGTTACGGGGTTCATTGCATTGAGACTCCATTGCATGAGAAGAAAGTAGTTTTAATGTTTTTTCCTGGGTTTCTTAATGAAACTTTAATTGAAACGCTTTGTCCACATGTTTTTTACATAAATTCTCATTAATATCACCGTTATTGACAAAGTAATTATTTGTTTAGTTTTATATAATATTTGGACACTTCGCATTATATATTAAGTGTTAATCTCTAATTCTATTGTTATTTTTAGTGTTTAATTTTATTTTAACGCATTTAATTTTAATTATATTTTATTGACTGAAGTTTCCATGAAGTTCTATTACCATAGAGTTTCAGTTAAACTAAAATAACATTTTAAGAACATTTTAAAAACAAAGTAATTGATACTTAAAAGTTTGATATTACTACCTAGTTAATAGCGTAAATATATTTTGTAATTGTATAATTTCTAAATAAATTTTTTTTTCAGAAATGATTTGGAAAACAGCGTATTATTTTTATTTCAATAGAGGTATGTTTTTCTTGTTCTTGACATATATTCAACATGCAACCTATTCTAGAATTTTTTTTAAAAATTCGATAGTTATTTTATCCTTTAAGTATAAACTTTAGAGATGTTTTAGAGTCAGGATCCATTGTACGAGCTACAACTGTCAAGATGCCTAAAAGATTTTAAGCTTACATATTTTATTTATTATTTAAAAAAGAAAGACTAGTAGAGATTTGCTGGGATTTCTGCGAGTTATACTCTTTAAATTTGTCCTGTTCTTTAATGTTTTTGTTTTAATTTCTCCTGGAGGTTTTTTTTTCTTGTTTTAATTTCTCCTTATTGATGCTTTTAAGATGTTTGCAAAATTCCCAGAATTCTGAAAGTTTTAGTTATCAATATCTATAAAACATTTTGCTAAAAACATGGTAGTTGGCAGTCCTGAATTCATTATATTTCTTTGTACATAAAAGTGATACAGTGTACATAAAGATATTCAGTTTGTTGATAAATTGAATTAGTGAAGCCTTTTTGCAAGTTTTCATATTATAGTTACAAATTAATTANTTACTTCTAGTAAATAATAGAATAATATAAAAATGTAAAAAAAAGGAAACCTGAAGTTTTGAAATTATAAAATTTCTTACTTCAAAAGTTACACTTTATGGAGAATGACCCATATAAAGATATTCAGTTTGTTGATAAATTTAATTAGTGAAACCTTTTTGTAAGTTTTCATATTATAGTTACAAATTAATTATAAAATAGAACTGAATCCTTCTTTGATTTTAATGAATATAAAAAATATGCAAATTTAAATGTTTAAATATTTTTACTTCGAGTTCAGCCTCTGAGAATTTCAAATTTTAATCTTATGTTTAATACCTTTAATATGCTTTGTCATGATAATGTATTTAAATGTTAATCTTTTGACTAAGTTATGAGCTGAACTGTTTAAAAACTATTGTACTGAAACTAAAATGGTCAAAAGTTACTTCAGATCATTCATACTTAAACTTTTGCATGGAGTCACTCTAAAAAGTAGGTTGGTAATGTGCTTTCATGATGTGTGCGTTTGTGAATTCTTTTGTGTTGTCAACAGGAAGTGGGTAGTATGAGCGATACCTGTGTTAGACATTAACTTCCCTTTATCAGAAATCTCTTTCAAATTACAAAAATAATAAAATTTTGGTGGACCATTATTTTTCTTACTATTGTCGTGCTTATCTAAGTTTCAATTAGCCAGTTGAAGTATTGAGAATATTTATAATTGATTGGTATAGTAGTAGAAAAATAAGTAGTATTTGCAATTGTATTTTTCATACTTAATAGTTATTCTGAAAAATTGTTTTACTGTATAAATTAGTCTATATAATTTAGATAATTGTGTTTATTCTTAATTTAAAATAATTTATTTTAATCTTTTATTTATTTGCAATCTGTGTATTTCAATAGCTAATGTTAAAAATGTCTAATGGAATTAACACTGCAATCTGAAATATTAACTTAATCAACATTGTAATTTAAAATTTAGCATAAACAGATAAAGCATAATATTAAAAGATAAGGCATGCAATGTTAAAACTGAGATTTTTTGAAATTGTTGTTTAGTTTACATTTGATGTTAATTGGAATTTTGTTTATAATAGGAGCTCTAAATGGAGACATTGTTGCTGGCTCTTATTTTGTGAAGTTAGAAAGATAATTCTACTAAGAGGTCGACATTAAGGAAAAGTGAGGGATCCTGCGCAACCAGACAACCTCCAACTAGACATCAAATAGACTGGAAAAGTGAGTGTCAGAAAGTGCATGGTCGACGCAGATAAGGCCTGCAAGCGACGGTTGCATATGTAAAAAATAAAAATGAATCACAACAAGGAAGATATAATATTTAAACTATGTGAATCAATCAACTATTTGAATGCTATATTTTTGATTTCGCACACAAGTGTACTAAAAGTGCTTTTCAGTCGCTTCACGTTATAGGAACTACTAAATTGCTACTAAACTGATTTCGTTTGATTATAAAAAGATTAATATTTTTCAGGCTGTTATGGTAATATTTATGTCATTTAGTAATTGTGTAATTCTTATATCTTATTGAAGACAGAGTTTAAATTATGTCATATTCAATGTTAAAAAGTTTACATTTTGTGTTGTGTGTTTTTATTCAGTATGTATATTAATTATTATATTAATTATATCTTGTTGAGTTCACAACAATTGAGAGATAAGAAAAGCCTTCTAAAATAACATGTGTCGTTATATAAATAATTCGCTCTTGAGATTTAATTTTTATAGGCGATAACTTTTTTTCCTAATTTAATTTTCAGATATTATGTGATAAGTAAATTATCATAAAAATTAAATACTTCCAATAGAAAATGACTATATCAAATTGTGCTTTAAGTCAAGGAATCTTAAGAAAAATGTCAATAGAATGACAGAGTAAAATAATTCAAAATTTTTATTTATATTAGTTAATAACTTGTGTTATTTAAGCTTTTATTTGTAGCTATAATTACTACTCTAACCACTATTATGTTTGAAAGATTAAAGTTGACTATAATTTAAATATCAAATATATCTAAAATTAAAATGGTTGTATTTAAATCTATAGTAGCAAGCAAGTACATTGATCAAAATGTAACATAATTATATAATTATATTTTACAATGCCTGATTTCAAAGTAAGTGAACAGTGTCAAATTAGATTTATTTCAAATATTTTGGCGGCATTTCGAACATTATATGGTATATGTGTTATTTACATTCAATTTCATTTATCAATTACAAATATAAACCAAAGTTAATTGACTTATATGAAATCATAATTTTATAATTAGATTGTTTATGTTTATATTTATAGATATATACACTTCACACGGTCTCCTTATTGTGCATATGAATTTGCATTTGTCAAATATTTCCGAGGTTTATTTAACAAAATTTATCATTCAAATTTGTAATTTCAAAGGATATAAAAATTAAGATTTTGACTTATTTTAGTCAGTTTTTGGCTATTCATTACATAATATTTCTAATCCCCAATCAATTTTCATAAAATCTGAAGAATGCATTTACACTTTTCTGCATGTAGCTGCAAAACATTTTTTGTGTAGTATTTTAGATTCAAATATTATTGACAATTATTTCTAATACATAAATTATTAAAAAAATTACATTAACTGTGTAGAAGTTTAAAAAAAAAACAGTTTATTTGATTTTTATTAACCTAATGCAAACTATAGCTTTTGACAAAGTGTGAATTGATGTTTCATAGGGGATGTTTTATTTCCCTGTATAAACCAGGTAACTTTATTTATTTACTCGTATCAATGTTTTATTTTCCCATTCAGAGCAGTTCACTAACCTTCCTGTATCAAACTGTAGTACCTCACTATACTTGTGTTAAAAATAAATTGTTACACCATCCCGGTTTACTGGGTGCAGTACACTAGTGATACTGGGTTCGATATCATACTGGAATAAATTTTATACCAGCTTATGAAACACCGGTCCCGGTATGATACTGGTTCTTGTACCATACCAGAATATATTTGATACCGGCTTATGAAACACCGGTTTCGGTATGATGCTCGTTCCGGTATCATACTGGGATCAATTTGATACCTGCTAATGAAGCACCGGTTCCGGTATGATACTGGTTCCGGTATCATACTGGGATCAATTTGATACCGGTCTATGAAACACCGGTTCCGATATGGTTCTGGGTCCGTTATAATACTGAATCCAGTATCATACCGGAACCGGTGTTTCATAAGCCGGTATAAAGTTTTTTATACTGGGAATTTCTTCCAATAGAGTTTATTATTCGAATATTGAAAGAGTATCAAGGTATCTATGATCTCCGTAATAAATGAAGTATTTACGAACTTTTATGTATATTAAGGAATTGAATAAATTTTTCACGAAGTTTAAGATCTCATCCCATTGAAAAAAAGTAATTTAATAAGAAATTTTTTTTACAATAAATGCTTCTAGTAATAAAACAAACGCGACATAGGTCATTGAAGAAAAATTCCTTCATTTTTACATTTTTTCCTTCTTGAAATTATTTCACATATTTCGATCTCTCGGAGATGGGTCCAACGCCCTACCAGCCTGGTCATCCTGGCCCCCACAATAGAGAAGAAGGATTTTCACATTAGTATTCAAGTCTGATTCTAATAGCAGTATTGACCTCCACCGAAGCGATTGGTGGATGGACAACACTCCTTTTTACGGAGGCCCCATACCTTTTAATTTATTTTTTGTTACATATACACATGCAGGTGGGGCCTCTCTGGCCGAATGGCTTTCGTCATTCCTCCAAACGCTCTGAAGCTTGGAGGTCACAGGTTCGAATCCAGAGGTAATCATGGATGCTTCTTTGCGATACCTTTCTCCAACTTGTACGATCTCTTCTTAAACCTGACCAAAGTCTTATAAGACGTATTTTGTCATGAGCACACCAGCCAGCATATGTTCCTTTACAAATACGGTTTATATGCCCTTGTTAATTTGAAGAACTGGTTGTCACAGAAGGACATCATAATGTTACATTCTGTGTTTCCCGGTGCAGAGCATTTTTCAGAACGGGGGAACTGCTTGGTTAGGGAGACCTTCGTCCTACACCTAACGCGTTTAGCCAATTTTATGAGTGTTACACATTTCTGGAAGCATCTTTTATTTTTTTACTGTTAAATATGCATATGCAGGTGGGATTTTCCTGACTGAGTGGTCTCGTCGATTCACCAAACGTGTGTGGTTGAGACTGCAGGTTCGAATCCCGGATGTATCGTTAAAAGTATCTTTGTGAAATCCTTCTCTGATTTGTTCTATCCATTCTTCGACTTGACAAAGGCTTAAAAGCTGTCTTTAAGTATAGTACTTACGGTAGATTTATTTATGTCGCACTAGAGTTGCACAGTGGGCTCAACAGTCTGAGAAACATCTCTGAAGATGATCCGGAGAAAACACCCATACGTCATATCCTGTTTTACAGGGAGGACATAGTCACACACCACCCATCCAACCACAAATCGTAATTTCGACCTGAGCCAGAGTGTGATTAGTCTCCCATCCAGTAGGTATTGATTTGTCATGGGAACTTGGGAGGATTTTGTAACCTTGATAGATTTAGCGTGCACCAGGAACCATATTGAAAACGGGGAGTTATCGACTGGTGAAGATCAAACTCACGATCTCTCGGACATGGACTCAACTCTCTTACACTTAGTCACCGGTCCCGTAATGTGCACGCAAACCTGCACATGTACTCGTGTGTGTAAAACTAAAATAAAACATATTTCGGCTAGCGTTCACATTACAGTGACACAAAATTAGAGCATGATATCACAAATATACATCCAAGGTTTCAGGGGATTTGAACTCGTTACCAACACTATATAAGGTATTAAGTGGAAAAGCGAAACCGCTCGGCCAGGTTGGCTCCCGGAAGATCTATGATAGTTATTTGTTGAACATTTTGATTTTAGGCGGAATATAATTGAACTCTTTCTACCCAGAAAAGTTGCTTGATAAAATAAAAGTTTTGTGTAATCTGTAAAAAAACGTTTCTTTTTAGAGGTGTTTAAAGAGGGTATGCAAAAAGTTCGCACCAAAAATTTTCAAAATTTTTTTTGTTCCAACTTATTCATTTTTTTCCGCAAAATCAGCAGATTTTAACGGTTCCTGGTCGCCTTAATTAATTTTAGAACTTCATTTCCAGCATATCTTTGTAGAATTTGTAGGAAAATTTATGCAATAAATATCTTATGTAATGCATAATATGCTGCAATACATTTTGTTTCTAATC
This sequence comes from Parasteatoda tepidariorum, assembly GCF_043381705.1. Lineage (NCBI taxonomy): Eukaryota > Metazoa > Arthropoda > Arachnida > Araneae > Theridiidae > Parasteatoda > Parasteatoda tepidariorum. The sequence goes on along the minus strand of NC_092204.1, from coordinate 109,463,411 downwards.
ATTTGTTATTGATTAATAGCACGTTATCACCACTAAACCATGTATCGGAGGTTTTTATCGTCTTTATGCCTAATTACTCAGGCATTGGAGATTTTATTTCAAAGAATTAAAATTTTGATCATTAACGTGAAGGGCAGTGGAGTGGAACAATCTATTTTCAGGTGAGTGCAAGGTAACAGTTTATATTTTTATTTTCAAGTGAGGGCACAGTTTTAGTTAGCTTTATTTATTGCTTGTTTTTAGTAAACATTAATTCATTCATGTTTTTTTATTCATTTACATTATTTTGTGATTTTTATAACTTTTCTTAGTTCAAAAATGCATCTTATATAAGTTTGGAAAGAATCAGTTAAAAATATTTCATAATATTAAATGCTAAAACACAGAATATAGTTTTTTATGCAGAGCTTTGTATACAGAGCTTTTTTTTATAACAATTAAATTATTTTCACTGAGTGCATATTTTTAATAAGTTTTATTTATAATCCATTTTCAGTGTGCTTTAGTTATATCATGTTTTATTTATTATCTTGCACTTTCTTTTAACTCTTATGAAAATTAGGTTCTTTTAATACAAAAATGCATTGTATAAAAATTTCTAAAAAATCAGCCTAAAATATCCCATTATATAACTACTAATACAAAGATTAAAGATTATATTTTTGTAAACAGATTTATTTTATAACAATTTGTTTTATTTTAAAGTGATTATACATTTTTAGTAAACTTTATCTATTTTTAGTACACCCTAATTACAACATATTTTATTTATTCATTGCGTTTCCTTTTTCTTTTCTACTTAAAAACTTTTATACGCATTAAATTCATAGACTAAGAAGAGGTTTCTTATTTAAATTTTGAAAAGTGTAGCATAAAAAGTACCCCATAATTTAATTACTGAACAAAGAATAAGATTCATATTTTCATATGCAGAGTTCTTTGTAATAAATCCTTTCTTCCTTATTTAAAAGAGTAAAAAGTTAATTGAATAAAAGCTTTTACGGAAGGTGCTACGCACTTCACAAATTTCACATTTGCTTCAAAGAAACTGAAAGATGAAAGAAAGAAAAAAAAATAGAAATAATTTTTTTTCACTCTTAGTAAAAATAAACGACAGCTCTAACGTAGCTTCTTTAAATTAGAGGACTAAAAAAGAATTATAATGAAGATCGTTAATAACAAACTGAATTAATAGGCAGGATTATTTCTCTTGCAAAGGGAAAGATATTGTAAAAAAATAGTTAAACTAACGCTTAATTTTTCTCGTTATAAGGAAATTATTAAATTAAAAAAAGCTAGATAATGGCAGTAGCAATTTGGTTTTGTTCCTTACGTTACATTAGAGTTACACTAATGAACTATTGCGCGCCTTACACAATCACAATTTAGATTGGAGCGTCATTAGGCTTCCGCACCACGCTAACCAACATCCCGATCGTAAGTGGTTTTTTACAGCTCTGAAATCATCGAAGACATTGCATTACAATTGTTTCCGAAGCATTAAGACATAGTCACACAAGGAGCTGATTAATCAGGCATTCATTGGATAAATCACATGGTTGTGTAACTTAAGGTGATCATTATTATCAAATTAAAATTGGCAACGAAATTTCTAAAGGAACATTCAAAAATTCACTTTTTTATCTTCTTAAAAAATTTTTTTTGTTGGAGAATCCCTGCGAAGGATCTCTGTTTAAGAATATTAACTAGGAATGGAAAAGCATTTAGTAGTTATCAAACATTCGTATAAAAATTTTATTATCAGTTTTTTATTTTTTATTTTCTCGAGGTCAAGGATCACTTTAGTCTTAACTTGCCTAATCATAAGTTTGTGTTTAATCAAGTGATTGTGCATGGCGTGTTAACGTTATAGCTTTAAGGATTGAGTTTGTTATCACTCTGAATCAATATTCGTATCAGATTTAACTGAATGCTTACAAGAGACGTCACAAGTGTGTTGAACTTAATTGGCTGGCCCTCACATGACGTCGCTAGCCATTTGGAAATCAGCCTAAGTAGTGGTAGCTGAAGACTCAACACATCACACCGACTGGGTGGTTGTATTACTAAAGTTTGGCATGACAAGTATAAATTAGTCCATACCAATAATAATCGGCATGAAGTTTTCGACATTGATGATATTTGAATGGTTTTATTGAATGGTTAAACGGATTAAGTTTTTCCCATTGTACTCGAGTTAAACTGTCAGGAATGCTCGTAAAAATTAAGTATTTGCTAAAAATTTCAATCTTCCGATATGTAATTTGGAAGTTTTTAATTTCTTAGACAACTTTGTGCATCGCCATTTTGAAAAAGAGTCACTAAATTTTTGGAATTTTTTTTCTTGCTTTTTCCAAATATCTTCTAAACGGATGAAAATTGCCTTTTTTACTCATAAATTATCTACTATTTGGGACGTATGTGAAGTATAGCCGTAATGCGCAATGAAATAGCATTTTTAAATTTCAAAATTTTTCCAAAAAAAATTATAATTTCGAATTTTCAATTAAGAAGTTTCCTGATTTCACTTAAAAATGATTCTCACAATAAAGTTTGACACAGTAACACTTAAATAAATAGCTAAATATATCCTTTAAAATACAACATTTTAAACATTTTTAAAAATGGTATTTATCTAAAAAATGATATTTGCAGTGCGCCAAAATAAAAGAACGGACCACCCTGAATAACTTTTGTTTTAATAATCTGATCTTCACGTTCTAGGATTCATTCTTAATGGTTCGATGGGGTGACCTTAAATATGCTAATTAATTAGTGCACACGCTATTTGAAGTTACGAAATCAGGTATAACGTACTTCCTCTGAATAAACTTTTTTTTGTTGACTGATGCGGATTTCTGACCCCTAAAATATAGGGGCTAGCCGCAATCTGTTAAATATGGTTTCCACAGTTTAGTCAGGGGAGTGATCCAAAGTTTGAACCGCTTAATATGAATTTTACTTTTTTCATATTTCGCCATATCTCGAGAACTTTTTAAGCGAATAAAAATTTTTTTGCACACAATTATAAAATTTGTTTATCCTAAGATTGCATGTAAAAAATATTTTTAGTAAATATTTATTATTTTTTATTATTTTACTAAATAATAGTCGAAAAAATTTTGAATTGAAAATTTTTTGAATGTATGCAATTTTACACGATGAAACACGATTTGAGAGAAATCGGCTGAATAGTTCTTAAGAAATCGAATTTTAAATATACGACTCTTTTAAAATTTGATTTCTCAGGAATTATTCAACAAATTTCTCTCAAATTTTGCATTTTGCCATGTAAAATTACATGTATTAAAATTATGCAAAAAAATTATACACCTTTCTATTCAAAATTTTTTCGATTATTATTTAATAAAATAATAAAAAAAGAATAAATATTTACTAAAAAATGTTTTTTGCATGGAATTATGTTTGGATAAACGAATTCTACAATTGTGTGCCAAAATTTTGCGCTAAAAGTAAAATTAACATTAAGGGGTCCAAACTTTGGATCGCTGTTCCTAATTAATGGAGATCATTAGATTGCGGTTTCCCCCTTTATTTTGAGTGTCAGAAATCCAAATCCTTCAAAAAAAGGTATATTTATTCAGAGGAAGTAGGTTTTTGTGTCTTATTTCATAACTTAGAGTCCTAGAACGTGAAGATCCGATCATTAGATCAAAAAATATTTAGGGTGGCCTATCCTTTTCAGCCTACTGTAGGATTTATATGAAACTAGCTGAATAGCAGCTCTTCGCACTGGGTAAGTAAAAAAATGAAGAATCAATAAATCAGAAACACTACGAAATCGTGTTCAAAACTGAAAGGCATATACCGACACAATTAAGGAGTTTGATGGAAGAATCAGGTAAGAGACTTTTTTTAGGGGAAATAACATAAAGTGGTTGCATCAATATGGGTATGTTTAATGTAGAGATTAATCTTAACATAACTTTAATCTTAGCATAACTAATCCACATTAGTTTTTTAGTATTCTTGTTGGATTTTTATTTCAAATTAGGCAGTGGTAAATAAAATGAAGCAAATTATTATTAGCCCCGCCTTCTAATAAATTGGTAATATACGTATAATAAAAAATTAAAAAAAAAAAGGTTCGAATACAACATTTTCTTTTGTTCGGAAATTGTCACTTACCGGATTCTTAAACTAAATTTTTCAATTAATGTAACTAAAATAAATTCAAATAATTTTTTCAATTATTCAAAAATTCAAATTTTTAAAAAATATTATTTGTAACCCTTTTTGGTGGTTTTATATTATTGAGGTAAGCAATGTTCGTTTTTTTGTAGTTCAAGTTATTAGAATGAAGGTAAAATGCATTTAGCATCAATGGACATAATGCTATTGCTCGCGGACAACTGATTTTAGTCAAAATTTACCAACATTAATTAATTTTCTCCGGTACAGATACCTTTCGATGGGTTCATAAGAAAACACTTATTTCCAATGCATTGGTTTTGAAACTGCTTAGTTAGGGAGAAGTTTTAATAATCTCCAAATGCATCAAGATAATATTTTATACCTATATTAGTATATTTGATACTTATTACGGAATTTTCAACATATGAGTTTTGTGCGAAATACATGTGTCAGTGGCTGCCAACTGAAGCCGTTTTTTCTTCTACTTAAAAAAAATAGTATTCTTATTAGAACTAGATAAATATTTCGTATTGTGACCATTTCCCTCTCTGACATTCCTGATTTAGTTACTGTTGAGTTAGTGTTGTCTTGAGTTACAGTTAAAATATTTGTAAGTAGTGGTTGAAAAATGTTTTTTCAATTCTAATTCAATAAAATATTAATGCACTATCTTTACTATCACTAAAAAATATTTTCTAAAACTACGGATAACCTGTTGTAGAATTATCAAAACTGCGCGAATTACCAGTATTACATATAACCGTAGGTAGTGCATATTAAATAAGCGTCATCTAAGAACGGCAATTTTCAACGTTTTTTCTAAACGAATTTCCCATTGACCTTTTCTCCATTAACTTTGCTTTTTAGCACATAGCTAATTTTATTTTGCGGATCAGGGGATAGAGAGCTCGCCTCCCAATGAGGTGACACGGGTTCAATCCCAGTGATAGCTGGTTAATTCAAATTCCACACCTGGCTCGCACAGACCACAGTGCTGACGTAAAAGTATCCTCAGGGGTAGACGGATCATGGATTCGAGTCCCCAGGCCGTCAGGCTTACTGTGGGAGGTTTTTCGTGGTTTTTAATTCCAGTGACCCAAATGCTAGTTAGTTACATCAAAAAGTCCCCCACGACGAAAGCGAATTTCTCCCATTACTTGATGCAGAATCTCTCTTGTTAATCTCTGTTGGGTTCAAAATTACAAGGCTATGGAGTTGAACATTAGTAGTCTTAAACTCAACAAAAATTGGGGCAGCTGTTCAACAACGGTTATAAACTAAAAATTAGTACATGATATAAATATTAATGAAGCATATCGTCCATAATAATATGGTAGTTTTTTATGGTTCCCCAAAACGAATAAGTATCTTTTCACCATTATTTTAGCATTTTAATACTAATTTTTTTTATATTTCAATTAATACATATTATTAATTTAATGAATCATTATTGTCATCAATGTCAGTATGATCATTTCTCCTAGACAAGTAAATACCTTTACTCCGTTACTTTTGCTTTCTAGAACATAGCTTAGTTCTTTTATTTCAATATGTATATATAACCTAAATTATTTAAGCATCATTGGCGTCAACAATGATATAGAGATATTTTAGGTTTCTCTTAAGAGAATTAGCACCACTTTCCCATTAATTTTTTCTTTGATACATAAATATTTTTTTTTCTATTCAATTACCGTTGATTTTAAATAATTATGTTTTAGAAACATGTTTTAAAAGAATTAACATAAAAAAAGCGCGTGGTACCAATCAACTTCAAAAGTATAAATTTGGTGACTTAGACCACGCAATGTTGTATACTTAGACCACATAATGCTGTTTATTGAATTTATTTGACAAAGGGCATATAAAATAATTAAATATTTAAATACTTGCAATAAGCTCTTTTTTAATCAAATAGAGCTATATGTAACAATTATCACTGATGTTATCTTTAAAACTCGTGAAAAATCGAATCGTCTATAAATTTGAAGCAATGTCTAACGCCAAACAGTCAGAAAACTCCATTTCGTTTTTCGCCCATACCATTAGAACGGTTCGTCCCAGAATGTTTTAACGTCGACACTGACCTTTCTCGTGCTTCAAACTATCTGTATACCAAATTTCTTCGATTTTGGTTGGATGGTTTAGGAATCTGTAAAGGACGCATGCACAGGCAGACACAGACATTCATTTATATATTTATGTAGAAATGCTACTTTTCATTTAAAACTTAATGACATTAAATTTTCCCTCGTTTTGAAGTACCTTGGACGTGTTCCTCATTATATTAGTTCGCATTGAGATAGAACTTTAACTTTTGATTACTTCCAATACTTCACACTCTAATTGTTCATGGATCTTTTCATATTACGATGGTTTCTCTCTGTCTACAACATCGCTGATCAAAATAATTGGCAGTATTGCATAATTGGCAAGATTGCTCATTATAATCTTTGTATGTTTACACGATATGTACTATAGATCTGATCACTGAAGATCTGTTTTTCTACAGCCACATACATTCGCGCAACTTCCCCTCCCCCCTATTATATGAAATACGGTGCAGAAAATATTTTCGAGTAGGATCGTTCTCTGCTTTCCAGGGGAAGATTCCTGATAGTCTCCACCCAACTCCATTGCGAAGGAACTTTTAACTACTTTGCAAGTAAGGAAACAATAAAATTTTTTCCTATTTCTGCAACTTGTTCCATTCTTACTTGAGGATCGAGAAAAAATTCTATTTTATTTGAAGTTCTGGATGTTTAACATATAGTTTGATACGAGTTAGCAAACTGTTTCTAACGTGGCCAGGTAGGTACTTTATTTACGTCTCATTAGAACTGCACAATGGACTATTGGTGACGGTCTGGGAAACATGATTGAGGATGATCCGAAGACATGTCATCGCAATCTTCCGCAGAGGGGATGGCTCCCGTGCTTTGGCATATCGATGACCTGCGTGAGAAGTCGAGCACTTTACTGTAGAGCAGTTTAACGAGGACCGATAAAGCGCACCCTCGGTCCCTATGCAGAATGGTCAAAGTGGTCACCCACCCGCTTACTGACCGCAGCAAGTGATGCTTGACTTCAGTGTTCCACTGGGAACAGTGTCCTCACGATCAGTCCATTGCGGGACTTAACGTGGTCTGACAACCCTGATGTTGTTTTGTACCTGCCAACCATATGATCAGTGGATAACAAACTAGTCGATAAATAAGCAAAATAGCAATTATATTGAATTTATGATTAAATGTTCTGATTTAATAGGAAAAATCTGAAGTTTATCTCCGCTTACACTTCTGAAAAAAAAACATATTACTCTGTGTTGGTGGGAAGAAAATCATTGTCTTGACCAATCACTAGCATAAAATTAAACCGAGATGTAACGAAAAAGGCAAGGAGGACAATCATGAGGTCAGAAACTTTAGCTGCATGTTTTATGTAGATAATCAGCTTTTTATAAAAAGTTCTTGTGCTGTTCGGACGAATTTTATCTCTTTGTTATTATAAGAAAAATTTCTTGTTAAGGTTGTAGCAGTCTTTCTTCATCGAATAATATATCTCGCTGGATTTTTTCCCATATTTTGGTATGAGCCAAGTTAGATGTCAGCCTATGATCTTAAATATATTTCTCACAATCTACTCAGACAAATGAAAATTTATTTCATTATTCCTGAATCTATGTTGGCATTGCATAATTTTTATTGTTTCTTTTCCAGAAAGAGTTTGAAAGAATCATGTTTGCTATTGAGTTTGACAAAAAAGTATTGGTTAAACAGCATTGTTAAAGTTATTAGAATAAGCTAGAAGTATGATTTGCTAATAACTAAAGTTTTTGTGAATAAACATTTCTTACCAGTTCTTTGACTGACAGCAGTTACAAATTTGAAGGTGAGGAAAAAATTTGGAACAATTTGAAGGTGAAGATAAATTTGAAAATCATAATCGTAATCATAATTATTATAAGATATCATAAGAACCAACTCATGACTGGAAATGTCACAGTACACCGCCAGGGACACTTCCGTATTATGGGCAGGTTGCTCTTGCGCTTTTAACCGATACTTTTATTAATCTAAACAAGCATAATTTCACGTTTCCTAACAATATTTTATCGAAAATTACCCATCATTATCTGCTATCTGCTTCACCATAATTTGATGAATTGGAGACAAACTTGGCGAGCTCGCCAATTCGATTGCCAAAAGAGTAAATTACGATGCGTTTGTTCTGAATATATTTGAATGTAAATTTTGACATTATTATTAGAAAAAAATTAATATTAAATTAAGATATAGACAATGAAAAGAATTAAGGTAATTTAGGCAATTAAATAAATGAAATCAAATAAATTAATTAGATAAACAAATTAATTAAATAAGTAAATTAAATGATAAAATATTCAACATTAGACATTCAACATTAAAAAAAAGTGAATAAATACACTACTGGCCATTAAAATTGCTACATCAGGAAAGAATGCAGATAACAGAATGATATTTATTGGGCACATACATTATAGTTTGAAGAACAAGTGATTAAAATTTCAGGATATTTCGATGAATAGATCGTGAGGAATCAATACTCAGAGCAGCCTCCCATGGTAGCAATAACAGCAGTTATTCTCCTGGGCATCGAGTCGAACAGAGATTGGATAGCATGGACGGGTACAGCATTCCCCGCAACTTCAGGATTATGCCACAAATCATCGACCGTAGTGATTGACGAGTGGTGTCGTGCCAGTAGATAGGCAGTTATTGACCAGGCGTTTTCAATTGGTGCGAGATCAGGAGAACGTGTTGGCCAGGACAACAGGCGAACATGTTCTGCGTCAAGGAAGATCAGGACAGTGCGGGCAACATGCGGTCGTGCATTGTCCTGCTGAAACGTAGCGTTATGGAGGCCTTAAAGATAAGGCAGAGCAACTGGCCCTAACACGTCGGAAATGTAACAGCTGCTGTTCAAAGTGCCGGCAATGCGAATAAGAGGTGTTGAAGACGTGTATCCAATGACACCCTATGCCATTACTCCAGGTGATGGGCTAGTATGACGATGTCGAACGCAAGCTGCAAATGTGCGTTCTCTACGATCTCGCCTAACACGGATACGGCCATCATGATGCTGTATACAGAGCCTGGATTCGTCTGAAAAGACGACGTCATTCCATTCCTGTGTTAAGGTTCGTCGTTGATCACACCATTGAAGACGCTCCTACCTGCTATGCAGCTTCAAGGGCCATACCATGGTCGTCGTGATTGCACTCCATGCTGCTCCAAAGACCGTCAAATTGTTCGTGCAGACACTTGTTGTCTTGTAAAGAACCCCATTTGTTGACTCAGGGTTCGTGACGTAGCTGTACGATCCCTTAAGGCTATGTGGATAACGTGTCTGTCTTCTCGGCTCTTAGTGATGGGGAGCCGCTGAAATCCCACTCGGCGTTCCATATGACCGCCATGAACCCATCGATTCCATATTCTGCTAATAGTTATGGGATCTTGACCAACGCGAGCAGTAATACTTCGATATGGTAACCACATATACTACAACATGCTTTATCCGTCCTGCAAATTTCACGTTCGTAGTGTGTCGCCTTCCTGTCAAAGCCATTTTAATGACCAGTAGTGCAAATAAATAAATAATTAAATAAATAATTAAATAAATTAAACTAAATTAAATTAAATCAAATAAATAAATAAATTAAACAATTAAAATTAAATAAATGTATGTACAGTAGTATATTTTATAGTTCGAAAACTATTGAATCAAAATATTTTTTATCATTTACACAATTTAAACATTAATCTTATTTTCACCTTAATTTTTTTTTTAAAGGAAAAGAAAAGCAAAACAACGCTATTAAGTATAAAGCACTTAATATTTGTCAAAGAAAATGTTAAGTTATAGCCTGGATAATATATTGAAAGACTGCCTGAGACGATATGTTATCGAAATATAATTAATGATTTCGACATTGATTTTCGCCTTCTCAGAAGTTTGGTTCAATAAATCTTATTCAGATCAGCTTATCCCCAATGGTATGCGCATGATCATTCATCAGGTCTCGAAACTGAAATATTGGATATCGGAAATATATATTCTTTAAATAATGTATAACAGCACTTTCAATACCTACAATATTAATACTGAAATTATTTAAAAACACAATATTACAAGATCATGAAAGGAAAATTAAAAAGGTATTATGATTTAATAAATAAAATTAACAATTCATTCATATTGATTGAAATTATTTTTTAATTGTTATAATAGTTTTATCAGTTAATATTTAGTCCATTATTTCTTTATCAAAATTTGGCGCTTTTTCTTGTTTTTTTTTAAATATTTATTCAGCATGGTCTCATGACTAATTGAACTTCATTGGTGGTTTGGTCAGTAGAAGGATTTTTTGCGCATAAAAAATAGTAAAACAGTAATACAAGAGCGGGTAAGGAAAATTTAAAACAGCATTATGAACTAATAAATAAAATCATGAAATTACTATCATTAAATGTTTTACGAAGATATAAAATTAATTCTGATTGGAGGTTTTGTCCCTTGAAGGTTTTCAATGCATGAGATTACAATATTTGCTAAACATTTACCACTTTTTGTGTATAATTTCTTTTTTAGTGTCTAACACAAAGTCTAAGGTAGCGATTTTGAAAAGTTTTCTTTCTTCAGTTTACGAAAAAATATTTATGATACATGTTACAACAAGTATTTTTTTAAAATGTTCCAGCGTTGACTCTTTTGTTTCTTCTTCAGTTCAATTGTGTCAAAAATGTTCTTTAACTATCAATTCCAATAATCAAAAATTACAATTTTATAAAAACGTTCTAAAATCTTTGTTAATTTTTTTTTAAAAGAAGCAGGGCTTCAATTCAGAATTATTTTTTCAAAAATCGCCTAGGTTTATTATTTTTCGGGCAATTTTAATGTGTTCCGTATATTAAATAAATAAGTAAAGTGACAAATCAATAACTCTGGGGGTACTGATCCAGAAGTTTCCTTGTCCTCTGGATTGATTCAAAATTACAAGATTACGGAGTTGCACATTGGTAGAAGTGAACCCAAAGTTGGGTCCGCTGTTCAACGACGGATTTAAAAAAAAAACAAAAAAAAAACAAGTAAAGTGATAAGTTTCTTTTTTCTGTAAATTTTTTAATGAGTATTTTTTATTTATTTTTATTGTTGTAAAATGCCCATGATAATGTTTAACTATTTCAAAATTATTAGTAATTTAAAACTCGAGGTTTTAACAAAGGTTCAAAAAACATTTAACTTTTTACAACTATTTTATGCTCACTATTTCAATATTTCTGTTGAACATTAGTAATCGTAAACTTGAAATTGTATCAGCTGTTCAACGATGGTTATTAGTAATATATTAAGCAAAATCTAAGTGAGTTTGATATATGAAAGGAATTCAATTTTTTTATTGCATTAGAACAAGCAGATTTACAGGAACAGAATCACCAAGATCTTAGCAAATAACAATTTTCTTTTACTTATTTTTTAATTTTATTTTTCCGCAGATGATCACTAAAGAATAAACAAATTTCTCCCTCCATCGAAATTCCTTTCATTGAAAATATGAGAAATTACTCACGCAAATTCTTTTATGTTTACAACAGCGGAAATATTATTTTAACTATCGATGAGGGGTAAGAAAATATCCTATGTTCGTAAACTCGATTTTAAGTTAGTGTACTTCATTTTTCACGATACAATAATTCTTTCACTAACAAGAATTTAATTTTTAATAAAAATTTCTACCTCGAATTCATTAACTTGTATTTATTCTTTCTTGTTCACAAAGTCTATATATTGTCCATATAAACTCAAAATTGGGTCGGTTGTTCAACGACGGTGATAAAATAGTACAAACAATACTGTTGAATTTAAATTTATTTTTAGAGAAACACCTTTTTAAGGCATAACTGTAAACAAAATTAGCACTTTGTAAAAGAAAGCTATGAAATGCTAATTTGGTGACGTAACTTGCCTATACAACCACCTTCACGCTGTTCAATCAAGTAACCTGGCATAACGAATAAAATAAATTTAAAAAAAGCCTAATAACTTTTTTATTTATGAAAGCTATTAGATACCAGATATCAATTAAGCGATATTTAAAATACATGAAAAAAAAACTGAATCGTGATTTAATTTTCATCTATAACTGGTTTTAAACCAATGAAAAATGCTGTTTAAGCGATTTAATAGAAATTTTGAACGAATTTTAGGGTTAGGGGCAAAAGTCGTCCATAAACCCACTGTCCAAACTTCAGGACGCTAGCATAAATTGTTCTGGAGTTATAGGAGGAGATACGCAAATCGACGCATATAAAAACATTTTTATTTTATTATATAGAACAACACGATAACACCTGATTAAGCTGCTTCTTGCTCCTTTTAGTTAAATATGAATCTTATAAGTTGATTTTTTTTTTTTTTTGAGATTTGGCTAATGATGTTTGATTAGCTTACCTAAATTACGTAGTATTATTTACGTTTGCTATGTTATGTCATTAAAAGTATAGGCTAAATCGGCCTTTACGCTAGTCAAGCCTATATTCAACTCATTTCTATTATTTAAATTTTTAACTATTTATTTGAAAGATATTATAGTAAATAATTTAAAGAGTTTGTATGTTATACCAACTACTACACCTCACCTTTTATAAATTACTACCGAAATAAAAAAATATTTAATTTTCTGTTGTTCTTTTAATGAACCTATGCATATAAAGCATCAATATAATTCGAATCGGAATATTTCAACACCTCCGAGAATAAGGAAGGCCTCAGCACGGATCAATTTAGTAGTGCGATGTGACGAAGTTAACTGCGCAGTAGATGAAAAATAAGAAAGATGTCCTTAAGTTCGGGATACTAAGCTGCGCTGTGGTTGAAAATACGAAATATGTCATTACGTTCGGACTACTAAAGGATATTTATGGCAACCCGTGCTGAGGCCTGCTCTTTTCTAGGAGGTGTTGAATATTTTTGGAAAACTATTATTATTTTGTAGAATTAATTGAATGCGTTGGATTTGACCATCATTGAATTCGATCATTGAAACTCGATCATAATAGAAATCTTGCTCAAGAAATTATTTTATCTAAACCAGTGGTTCCCAACCTGGGGGCGATCGCCCCAAAGGGGGCGGTAGAGCTTCTCAAGGGGGCGATAATCCATAGGGGGGCGATCAGGGGGCGACGAGTATTCAAAAGATAAAAATTGCTAATAATATTAATAACAAAAGCTATTTGAGATTGAAATTGAAAATATGTATGAAACTTATGGTTCTGGCCTAGACAAAGAATTATGATAGTAAAAAATTTAAAAAAAATTCAAGTGCAGGATCGTTTTCGTCATACGTTTTGGTATTGCAGGCGGACATTTAATAAGTCACTCTGTTTTTCTGAGCAATAATACTGTTTCCAGGCGTATTGACGAAATGGCCGCCGACGTTGAATCAAAACTCATCAAATTTTTGAAAGAAGGTAAATTTGCGTTGCAGATTAATGAATCAACTGTGATAGATAACAAAGCTGTTTTAGCTTACGTGAGATTCATAAATGAGAGTAAGGAGATTAACGGGGAAATGTTGTTTACAAGAACTTTGAACACAGATATAAAATAATCGTCGATTTTTGAATTGGTCAAAGATTATTTTGAGGAAAACTAAATTCCCCTCACAAATGTAAGTGCTTGTGCAACCAGATGGTGCTCCAACCATGTCTGGTTGTCATACTGGGTTTCTGGGTCACTTTAAAAAAGAAGTTCCTGAAGTTATCTCACCATTCATTATGTCATTCAACGTCAACTTTTGGCTGCGAAAAATTGGTTATTTCTGGCATCAGTAAAATAAAAACTAATTCTCCTAATAACCGTTTGTTCCGAGAACTTTGCCATGAAAATGATGAAGATTTCGAATTCCTGCTCCTACATACAGCTGTGAGATGGCTTTCAAAAGGAAACTGAGCCGTTTCTTCGAATTGCTGGATTCGGTTACTGAGTTTCTCGACACCACTGATCCTGTTTTAAGTGAGAGTTTGAAGCAACGCAAGTTGGAAACTGCGTACCTCACTCATAGTTTTGAAAAAATGAAGGAAATCAACGTAAAACTTCAAGGAAATAAAATGAACATTATCAAGGCTAAGGGAATCATATCTTCATTCATCGCCAAGTTTGATATCTACAAGTCAAACATTGGTCGCAAAGAGCTAATGCAATTTCCAACTCTTAAAAAGTGTTCAATGGCAGATATCGAGATTCTCGAAAATAAAATCTTAATTTTTACTGATCACCTTGATCAGTTATGGAATCAAGATTTAAAGATTTGATGAAATTAGAAATTCCGGATTGGATTTTCGATCCTTTCTCTTTTGAAGTTGTGGATAAGCTCACTTCCTCTTTGTAGACTGAGATTTTAGATTTGAAGTATGACTGTGAGGCTAAAGTCGTCTTTAAAAAATACGGTTACGAGTTAGCTTGGGTAAAGCTTATGGACACTTATCCACAATTGTGGAAACAAACTGAGCCGCTTCTCATCTCGTTCCCGTCAACATATTTAGTGGAGAGAGGATTTAGTTCTGTCTTCCAGCTGCTCACAAAGCAAAGAGATAGGTTGGACATTTGCTTCAAAGGAGACCCGCGTTTAAATCTGACGAGCATAAAACCTGACATTCAAGCTTTAACTTGAAATACACCAAGCACAGGGCAGTCATTGAAGTGGTAAAAATGTACTTTCTCCCTCTTCATTTTTTTTCTCAAATTTTAGTTGTTAACGTTTTAACTTTTTCTTGATTACATTAAAATATGAATTTAAAAAAATGTACTTTTGTTTTGATTATTCCGTTTTAAATATCATTTCTTTTTGAAAAAAAAAGATGCAAATTTTTTTTTAATTAATAAAAATGACAGGATAAATGTGCCTCCTTATTTGCATTACAATTTAAATTAAAATCAAATAACATAGCATATTTTCATTGTTTGGTTGCTCACAAGCAACAATGAATGGTTTTTTGAGCAAAAAGAGAAAGGGGCGATATGTGTCAGCCAACCCCAAGAGGGGGGCGATGGTCCACAAAAGGTTGGGAACCACTGATCTAAACTATGGCTGAAATAAATTTAATTTAAATCCTTTTCGGTAGGTTTGAGATTGAAGTTTCGGTAAGTTTGAGATGCGAGGATAAAAGAGAAGCATAGCAAAATTGTTTACATAAATATGTGCAACACTAAAGGTTGGCATTAGATCCAGAAGACATACTACCTATTTCTTTTTGGGCATTTATTCATTCGATCATTTCACATTGAGTTTATTTGTAGTTATAAGTTCAAAACTAACGAATTCGATTATTTCCGAGTACGAAAGTTCAAGTAAAGGGCCAATTCTTTACAAGAGTTTAAAGTTTGGAAATCCTATTCACTTTTCCTAAACATCAAAAAAATGGTCTTAATAAAATTAATTAATTTCTGGAGATCAATATAAATGCTCACATATAATAAAAAAAAAAGTCTGGGTCATCAACAATACTTAGACAGGAAACTTTGCTAATATAATTCAAAATTGATAATACAAACAATAGATAAAATAAATAGTGATCTTTCTGTTTTCTATCAAATTGTACAGAACTTATTATTCAAAATAAAAGAAACCCTAAACGTCCTTTGTAAAAAAAGTTGATCTTCAAGCTTTTTTCCCCTTACAACTTGAACTACTTTACTTCAACTAAATTTTTTACGAATCGTTTTATGTATTTTATCACAATTGATTTTGGCAGTTCTTCTTTTTTAGAGTGCTATTTAATCAATTTCAAATAAGAGATTTAGCAATGTATTTCGATTTTTTTTTTAATTTTGCTTTTCAATTATTTTTTTTCTCCTTTTCAAATCCTGTTAATCGGTTTAAAAATTATCGGCAGAATTATTGAAAAGCGTTGCCAAAAATGCAGCTAAATTTTTAGGAGGTAAGTGGTTTTAATCTTTATTTATTTATTTATATAAATCTCAAATATTTTATAATTCCTGACACTATAAAATATTTAACTTAGCCAATCTTCCAATAAGCCATCGAGCAAAGAAATATGTGATGTATAAGAAACTTTGCTGCAATATGCTTTTAAGATTTTTGGCAACAATAAAAAATTTCTAATCCGTATTGTAAAATGAAATTAATGTGTGAAGTTAATTTATTTTCGGTAAAAAATAAGATTATTTTTTTAAATATATTTCAGTATAAAAAGAAATAACAGTTTTATTATTAATTATAAACTTGATCTATTTGACAATATAATAGGCATTTAATTAAACACTAAATCTATATTATAATATATAATATCTTTCAAATAAATATTTAAAAAATTAAATTATAGAAATGAGTTGAATATAGGTTTGACTAGCGTAAAGGCCGATGTAGCCTATACTTTTAATGACATAACATAGCAAACGTAAATAATACTACGTATTTTAGGTAAGCTAATCAAACATTATTAGCCAAATCTCAAAAAAAAGATTAACTTATAAGATTCATATTTAACTAAAAACTGCAAGAAGCTATATATATATATCTCAAAGGAAA
>NC_092204.1:109438405-109446624 GCF_043381705.1 Parasteatoda tepidariorum | reverse complement strand
CAGGTCAACAGACATATATATATATATCCGTGCGTATACCCGTTGTATATATATATACCCGTTGGTATAACATACAAACTCTTTAAATTATTTGCTTAGGATATAATCCACAGGAAATAAAAATTTTAAAAACATAAAGTCAACTTTGAACTCAGGACACTCTTCAGAAAAACCATCGATCCACCTAGGAAGTAAAAAAAGTTTTAATTTTATGTTTCAGGCATTGCTACTCGATTTTATAACAAAAAGGCATTTTAAAAGGATGGTGAAGGATTTTACTTGTTTGGTAAATCGCGATTAAGAGGTGAGTTAAAAATATTGCCCTTATGAAAGACCAAAATACTTTTAATTATTATTTTTTTGGTTTTTTAAACCAAAGCATCTGTGATAAAAAATAATATATCAATTTAAACTAGATAAATTTGAATAACAAAATACAAAATTTGAACGTAATCAAGTGAATAGTTCTGGATAATACAATTTAAAAAAACCATACTTTTAAATTTTACTTTTCAAGAAGTATTTACTGAATTCGATCAAATTTTATATTTAGTTGCTCAAAATTTTTTTATTTATTATATTATAAAATTTATAAACCTTTGAATTCAAAAAGGCTTTTGAACATTTTTAAATAAAATTATAAAACAGAGTCTAATATTTTTTTCATGGAATTATCCTTAGGTAATAGACGTTTAAAAGTGTGAAATTTTTTTTTAATCGCTGAGAAACTTCGCTAGGGCTTTTTAAAATACGCATTAAGTAAAATTAAATATTTAGAGACTCAAGCTGCTGACTCATGACTAAATTATTGAGACTATTTTTATTAGATTGTAGTTACTTTTCTTATTTTGATGGTCACCAATACAAATCAGTCGAAAAAAAGGTAGGTTTATATAGAAAAAGTAAGTTTTTGCATCTAATTTTGTAGTTTAAAATATTATCTGCATTAACTAATTAGCATATTTGAAATCTCTTCCGTGAACCACGGTGATTGGAACTTAGTTCGCGAAAATCCAATCATTAGAACTAAGGTTATTCAGTGTGTGCGCGCACTGTATCGTTTAATAGAACGCATTGAGGGGCTTTAAGAAAATTTATAATAAGTACGAACAGGATTTTACAAGTTATTTAAGTAAAATATGTAATTGAAAATACGGCAGACTTATGCTCAATAAAGAACTGCAAATCTTTTTGCAAAACTCTTTTGTTATTAACTTGTGAAGAAAAAAATTAAAGACATCTTCAATTTTATATTTAAACTCTAAAATATAAAAGTGATTTTTAACTTCAGGCACTCTACGAAACGATGACAAAAATGAAATACTGCTTTAAAGCAGCAAAAAAAAAAAATAAATAATTAAATTTCTTTTTTACTTTAAGGCGTTGTGTAAGGAACTAGAGTTCGAAAATGAGAAAAAATATATTAAAGGATAGAGGATTAGATCTTTTAAGTTTATCGAAATTTAATTAAGAAGTGAGAAAAGGATTTCATTATTGCCATCGGGAATGACAAAGAAATTGTTTTTGTCAGAACTTCTTGAAATTTTTCTCTCTCTCTTCCCCCCCCTTTTTTTATTATCTTTTATACAAAAGTGTTTTTTTATGAAAAAAGGCTTATATATAAAGAAGAGATTAACTATTGCGTCTAGTATAGCATTTAAGATCTTAAAAAATATGCTTATGTAAAGGTAAGTAGTCCAGCATTGACGAATTGACGCCAAATCATTGTCAAATGTCGCTGAAATTGTCGCTTTAAATATCCGCCAACAATTTATATTATGGTCTAAAGAAATATTAGTGATTTAAAAATCGCGTGGAAGTCCTTAGTAATTCCTTCGAAAAAAGTTCCAAAAAATCTTATAGACTTGCAATAAAATCATCAAAAATTCAAAAGCTAAATGACCTTTAGAATATATTAAAATAGAAATAATGTGCTGTTGTTCCTCTCACAAGATTTACGATAATTGACATGCGTTCTGAAATATACTAATAGCTTAAATTTGTAACTAAACTTTACTATTACTTATTTTTTACCATTGTCAACGATGTTATATGCGTGGATATTTAAATGAAAACTTATGTGGACATTTTGGACAGCTAAAGTTTTATTATTGATATGAAAACTAGTGCTGTCGCTAATGGTTAGTTATTATTTTGGTAGAAAGAGGGAATATTTAAATGACATGTAAAATATTGATAAAGAAAAATACAGTAAAACAATGTCAAATAAATAAAAATTTTGATGGCCTCATTACGATCACTGACTACCCATTGGTCAAATGCTTTTTCTTTCTGAGTTGACTCCGTTAAACGCTACAACATTTCAAATCTGTCTCAATTGATATTTGTAGTCGGGTTGGTTTTCAAATCCTGTTTATGTACGTGTTTCAAGACGTCGCGAAATACTTTTTCTTCCTTCCTCAGCATTCATATTTATATTGATGTCACAGTCAAGCCAGTAATTTTACGTTAACAAAAAGAAAAAAAGAATTTGAAAATACTTTAAATTATTATCATGTAAATACATTAAAAATGCCTGCTAATGAAAAAAAAAGCAGCGGTCGTCATAGCAACGCATGCAATGACGACACATGCGAACTGTTTACTTGAACACAGTTGAAAAGTGTGTGCAGGCCATCAAACCCAAACCAAGACCCATTTAGCCAATGGGAAATATGGTAATATTTTTCCAAAAAATTTATAAGATTGACATTACATCTTATTCATTGTACTACTTCATATCTATTATGCATAAAATAGATAACACTTATGAATTATATAGAATCCCGGTTAATTTCAGGCATTCTGTTCAATGACTAAGCATTGTACGGAATGTCAGATTTAAAAAAATATTGCATTCAAAATAGTTTATTTTTTTGGATAGAGTTGTTTGGTAAAGCTTTGATCAATATAGCATAGAAAAGTAATAAATAGTCCGCCTAAATATAAAAATGCGAATTCAATGAAGTATTATTTGGTTTGAAAATAAATTTTTTTATTATATGCGTAAGGGCTGAAAGGTTAGTATGGTGGTCAAGGAGCTGATCCCAAGTCAGAAAAGTGCCGGGTTTGAATCCCAGATAAGTCATTTGAAAGTTTTACAGCGGCCTAGGCCAATAGGCCCATACGCCAAATACAATGGAATACATTAAAAAAAGGTCAACATACCCTTATATATAAAATACAAAAAATATACCTCGAAGAATCGGGATGGCAACAGGCCATTCACATAAATTAACATAGTAATAAAATGTTTAAAAATATCAGGTCAACAGACCCTTATATGGCAGGTCAACAGACCCTTATAGCCTTAAAAATTGTCCTATTTTACATAGCATTTTGCCTTTGGCAAGGATAGTGACAGTTAGAGGAAGGTATAAAATAATACATACCCTGAGCACCAGTATAGCTGGGGTAAAAGTAACAAAGAGACATTGCTCGACAGGGTTCTATCAAGCAAAGGTGACACCAGAGTGATTAAACATTGAAAAAGTTGACGAGCTGGAGACAAAAGTACAACAAAAAAAACTTACAGTAGTACAATGTAAAAAAAACCACCACCAATGTTTAAAATTTGGAATTAAAATCAATCAACTTATCATTAGCTAAAAGGGCAAGGGTAAAACCATTAGTCAGACCAGCTGACATAATATGTAAAACCAATTTTAAAAAATGGTAAAGCATTTAAAATCTGCAACAGGATAAAAGTAAACACGCTCCGAAGGCAAAAACGCACAGGGGTGCCGAAGAACAGTATAAAATCTGAGGTACATGACTTAAAAGACATTACAATAAAACAGGAGTAAAAAAAAAGTAAAAATACAGTTTAAAACAAACAAAACCTGTAAACATGACAAAGCAGACTAAAAACAAGACAGTTATAATAAGATGGTAAAGTAGTAAAATGGTAAAGTTGGTAAAAATGGGCAAGTGGTCCAGATAAAAGGGAGTTTGGCAAGGCGACAATCAATAACAAGATTAAAAGACATTAAAAGTTGTTATTATTATTTTGGACCAACACCTCCTCGAGCGTAGTTTTAATAATTTGTTTAATGATATTACGGCAAATGATACTGGCAAAAATTTGATGCTCGTTCTTCTCGAGGAAGTGTTGTTGTCGGAGCGCTCGGAAATGAGAACAATGATATAGAAGATGCTCCACTGTTTGGGGTTGATCTCAATTGTTACATTTATCATCCTTATTGAAAAACTTCCTTTGGTAGGTCCCGAACACTCCGTGCCCCGTCAGGTATTGATTTAAGTAGAAATTTGATTGAATTCTTGTAGTTGACGGGGTCTTAATAAACTTAAAAGTCTGCCAGCTCTTATCAGAATTGTACCAATTGTACTGCCACCTTGCCATTAAAATCCACTTGATTTCGGTCTTTGCTTGCCTATGGGGTCCTCAGAACTTGGAGAACTATAATCTCGGAGCCAATGGTCTCCTTAGCTGCTTCGTCGGCCTCCTCATTGCCCTGGATCCCCACGTGGGCTTTAACCCAATTCATTGTAATACCTCTGTGCCAATATGTTTATAATATTTTCAATCAGTTTTGAACTTGGTTCTGGGTCAGCCAGGGCCTGGAGAGAGGACAACGAGTCTGAAAAAATGGTAGCGCTATTGATATTATTATCATTGAACCAGATAAAGGCGGATCTGATTGCCATTAGCTCTGCGATAAAGATATTAGTATTGTCTGTGACTCTGGTGGAGGATTTAAAAATGGTAATACCATCCTGTTTAACAATCATTGCATGTGACGCATGGAAAATTCCAGGTGTGTCTGCCTCCATCCGAGAGCCATCAGTATAGATCTCCACCCCCTGGTTACTAGGGGCACAATTTTCCCAGGGCAAGGGGCGATAAAGAGATGGGTGCTCCCGAGGCGGCATATCAAAAGCGCTATCATTGTAGCTAAAATCACTAAATAGTATAAAATCAATGTTTAAGACTATTTTAAAAATGTCGTTAATTAAAATAAGCCAAAGTATAGGACCCAGGGAGGAGCCCTGTGGCACACCAGCGTTTAAGTTTCTACTAACGACAATGTTTCCGTTGCCATCATAAAAGTTTGCCGATCTCTCGTTTAAGAAGCTAAAAACAATAGAGACTAAGTTGTCCGGTAAAACACAATTATTAAGCGCTGTTTTGATAACTGTCCAGTCGGCGCAATTAAAGGCGTTTTCTATGTCCAGAGCCACCCCAATCGTATGTTTGTTCTCCAGTTTTTTATTGTTGACGAAATCAACCACCCTTTTGAGTGCATCATCGGTCCCCCTCCCAGTCCTGAAGACAAACTTGTTATCGCTTAGTATTTCTCTTTTTTCCAAATGGTAACTAAGTCTTTTAGTAATTAACTTATCTAGGATTTTTCCCCAGACGTCCAGGAGGGAGATAGGGCGGTAAGAACTCGGAAGACTGAGGTCTTTACTTGTTTTAGGGATTAGGGTGATTCTGGCAATCTTCCAAGAGCTGGGAAAGTATCCCAACTCCAGGCATTTATTAAAAACAGTTAATAGCCAGTGTTTATTAATGTAAAAGATCTCTTTAAAAATTTCCCCTGTTATGCCATCAGGACCCGGAGATTTCCCCGATTTAAGGCCCATAATAATATACTCCAGCTCGTCAACAGTAAAATCGACTTCATTAATATGGCACCTATTAACATCAGTATAATTATTGGTCGCCTCCGGGAAGTGATGCTGCATGATTCCCTCTATAGTGTCGTGGTAGCTCTCCGTGGTACTGCCGTTAACCATGACCGGGTTGGTAATCAAGTTACTGCTCAAGCAACCCTTTGCAATTTTATATGGTGTAGAAAATGCCCTATCTATTGTTAAATTATTTATGTAATCCTTCAAGTTAATCGCTTTAGATTTCCTTATTAGTTTTTTATATTTGGCGTACATAGCCTTATACGTAATATTAAATTTGAGCCTTATGTTTGGGTTAGTCTCATTTTGGTACCGCCTACGGAGAGCTCTAACTTGTTTCCTTAGCAGTCCCAGAGCCGGGGTCCACCAGGAGCAGTGCTTAGTGTATTGGGCTGTATTATGGGACTGTATTATGGGGCGTATTCTGGACTCCTGACAAATTCTGTATATATCTTCTGTGACATTATCAATATGCTGATCTATACTAACTGTGTTATTTAAATTGTCAGTACTATAGGTNGCTGTATTATGGGACTGTATTATGGGGCGTATTCTGGACTCCTGACAAATTCTGCATATATCTTCTGTGACATTATCAATATGCTGATCTATACTAACTGTGTTATTTAAATTGTCAGTACTATAGGTTTTCGTGATTTCAAGAAGTTTTGATTTCAGGACAAGCCAGTCCAAGTTTTTATTTTTAATACCCCGGGCTTTCTTGTAACATCTATCTCGTTGTCTATAATTTTCGATTGTCGCTGTGATAAGCTCATGATCTGAGCAGGAGACGCCGTCGTGGCCTCTGAAATTAATTACGTTATCTGTATTGGTAGCTATAATATCAATCCAGCTCTGCCCCAAAACCGAATTAAAGGTCGGGGGAGAGTCCAGGTTGTTAATCACCTCTAAGTTATTTCTTTGCAAGAAATCCACCACGGCATCTCCTCTTGCATCGCTCCTAGGACCCCAAACCGTGGACTTTGCATTTAAGTTACCGCACAGCACCAAAAGTTTTATTCCTAAGACATGTAGAACATTTTTAGAATAGTCCGTGGCTTATATTGAATTAAAAGAGTGGTCCGTAATAAATCTTGGGGGTAAGCAAACTTTCCGCAAAGTAAAATTAGATTGAAAACTGCTAAAAACGTATTTGTACTCAAAATACAGTGTACGGTGCGACTGATATAGATCTATGTCCATGTTCTACGAAATTCCACGTCCCTCTGTATTTTTTGGTATTAACATATTGATTAATCATTTTTAAAGCATTATCGTATGGATTACATATAATAATCCCATTTACTGTGTGGAATTTTTCCACAAAAAAGAATATTTTTCCAGAATTATCCAATTTTCAATAGAATTGCTCTAGTATATTTGAAAAACGATTTTATTCTTTATTTTATTCCATTTATCAAATCTAACTGTATGATGGATGATCAGTTCAAAATAAAGGAGATAAAAAGGGAGCGATTCTAGATCTTAAGCTACTTTTATACTCTTAAAAATACATTTTTTTTCCAATGTTCCAGACAGATCAAACACTTTTCGATCCGCCTTTTCTATAAAAAAGCACCTTTCCCCCTAAAAACGTCGCTAAAGATATTTTAAAAATCCATCATACAGGATATTTGTTTCGATTCATTATAATCCTCTGATAGCTTAAGGATAGAGTTGCTTTTGAAGTAACTTCGAGGATTATTTATTTCTTTATGACGATCATTTATTTTCACTACTTTTCAAAAGGTTGCACTAGCTCGGAATGAAAATCATATACTTTCAGGAAACATTTATAACACAAAGAAATATCTAAACAATTCTCTTTAAATTCTTTAATAGCAAATAATGAAATTTATTGCGCTATGAATTATAATTATTTCATTGTTTCAAAAATTTACATCTAATACTTAAATGTTACGGTTGTTAAAAAAATTATTTTGTAAAAGAAAAGCGAAACAATTGAAAAGAAACAAATGTAAAGAAAATGATGAAGTTCACCTAAATTTTAATAAATAATTGGTTTTCTAACAAAACACAGCAAACCATAGGCTTTAAAAGTGTTAGTTAAAATATCGTCTACCCTAAATCAGTATTAGTAAATAATTTTGTAATAATAATTAGTCTTAATTATGATTAATGAATATAAACATAATCTATGGGCTATTTTTCATTATTATTTATTCTGAATCATAAATTATACATCATGTGATGTGCGAAACTTACGCATACATTTTCCTTCTATGCCCACTCGGATACCGACTCTCGTCATTCGGATACCAGGACAGATTTGTTGACCATTTTCTTAAATTAAAAGAACGTCCATGACTTATCTGGGATAAACCGTTCTCGATCCTGTTATTGAGAATCAGGCCAAGCATAATATCAAAAACAGGAGAACATATACTAAAATGGTTGCGAGGGGTAATTATGGACAGCAGCAGCTACCAAGACCAGTTAAAGAGCACGTCGCTATAATAAAACCATTAAGGGAGGGTGAGGAGTCGGCGAACACGAAAGCAGCGTTGTTGTCCGGTTTGAACCCCGGAAACATTAGAGTCGGA
>NC_092204.1:109426365-109437905 GCF_043381705.1 Parasteatoda tepidariorum | reverse complement strand
AACCTATGGCAAATTTTCCTAAGGGCTGTCGAGCAATGTCTCTTTGTTACTTTTACCCCAGTTATACTGGTGCTCAGGGTATGTATTATTTTATACCTTCCTCTAAATGTCACTATCCTTGCCAAAGGCAAAATGCAATGTAAAATAGAACAATTTTTTAAGGCTATAAGGGTCTGTTGACCTGCCATATAAGGATCTGTTGACCTGATATTTTTAAACATTTTATTACTATGTTAATTTATGTAAATGGCCTGTTGCCATCCCGATTCTTCGAGGTACATTTTTTGTATTTTATATATAAGGGTATGTTGACCTTTTTTTAATGTATTCCATTGTATTTGGTGAATGGGCCTATTGGCCTAGGCCGCTGTAAAACTTTCAAATGTCTTAGGATTAATGCTAATTGCCTACATATCTTATTCAAGAGGTCGTAATATACAGTATTTTAATATGATACAAATAAGTAGTTGTGAACTCGTTCTTCGTACCGGATGAATTAAAAAAAGGAATCTGTAATGAAGAACACTGTGAAGTTCCTAGAACAAAACTGAACTGTATGTACTGACGCAATTGAAGAGCATAGTGGAAGAGTCAGTAAAGGCCTTTTTAGGGGTATTTATCAATCATTGAAATTAACATTAAGTTATTGCATCAAAATGGTAATGTTTAATGCTACAGAATTGGCTTTGCTTTCACTTTAATCTTAACATAAATAATCCGCATTAGTTTAATATGTTTGCATGATTTTTATTTGCAAATTAAGCAGTGCTAAATAAGTCTTAAGAATTATTAATCTCGTCTTCCAATAAATCGGTTATGAAATAGTTAAGAAACCATTTTTTCTTCTTAATTTTATTATAGCGTCTCGTAAAAGTCACTTACCTGGTTTTTCCACTAAGCTCTTCAATGAATAAAGCTAAAATGATTTATTTATTTTTATTTATTATTATTTGTTACCTTTTTCGGTGGGTATAAGTTATATTAATAAGCAAAACTCGTCTTTTGTAGTTTCAGAATAGAAATGAAAAGTATTTAGCATCACTTGGCGTGATTATATTACTCGCGACCAGCTCAGGATAGTCAAAACTTACAACTATCAAGTAATTTTCTTCGGAACCTATCCCTTTAAGTTGGCTATGCGACATTTACTTTCACAGTATCAATATTAAAACTGCTCAGTATTGGTAATTTTTTAATGATCCCCAAATATATAATATAATACTTTATAACGATTCAGTGTATTTGGTACTTAATGCCTAATTTTTCAACATTTCAGGTTTGTGCGAAATACATTTATCAGTGGTAGGAACCTAAAGTCGAAATTTTAAATGGAAATAGAAGCCTTACACGATCTTGATAAGGACTTTGGAGTACAACCATTTGTTTGTCTGGCCTTTAATTTACCGTTTAAAATATGTATAAATGGTGATGGAAGAAAATTCTTTAAAATATTTATTTGCTGTCTTGGCTACCACTGGAAAAGTATTTTCTTAAACTACGAAAAAACTGTTGCAGAATTCTTTTAAAACTATGCTAATTAATATGATACCAGTAGTAGTTATTATATAAAACATTAAACTCTAAATTAATTAACGTAATGAATTTTCTAGCAGAAAACGACTCCTTATTAAAATTTTAATTAAACCTGACTTTTTATGTAATCTTGATAGTGTTTAACAGTTTTTGATTTTGTCCTTCATTATACATTTCGTCCTCGTTTACATTTTCTTTATTTGTTTTCTTTTTGCTTCTTTTTTTTCAATTATTATGTATATAACAAAATTCGCTTCATTTATTGTTCTCTTTGCTTCAATTTTTTTTATATAAATTTACGCATTATTGTCATCTGTATTGTCATCTGTATCATCTTTATTGTGCAGTTATGAATTTTGTAATGGTTTACTTTTGTGTCGAGTTTTGTGCGAGCTAGACTGTCGTCCAGACGTGGACTATACGGTTAAGGGTTCTGCGAACCTAGGTACGTGTCCACGTCTGGAAGAAAAAAAAAAGTAGTTATTACCAAAATTAATTAAGTATATGATCCCTTAACGAATTTATCACTAACCTTTCCTCCCTTAACCTTGCTTTTTAGCACTTTATTTATCTTTTTTTTTGTTTTTATTAATGCATATTACCAATTTTATTAAGTATTAACAATTAAGTTATTACAATTAAGTATTAGTATAAAAAATTACATGGTGAATAATAATATCTCCAAAACGAATAAATATCGTTCTTCCATTAAATTAGCTTTTTAGAAGAGAGGGTATTTTTACTATTTCAATTAATACAAATTATTAACATTGATTAAACATCATCATCGTCAATAATAATAAGTTCTTACGGTTTCTCTAAACGAATAAGTACCATTAATTTTACCTTTTAGTACATGGATTATTTCTTTTACTTCAATATGCATATATTAATTAAGAATAATTGGCGTTAAGTAGTATGGCAACTTTTTACGTTTCTCCTAAGCGAATTAGTACCATTTTTCCCATTAATTTTGCCTTTGAATACGCAACTAAATTTTTCACTTCAATTACCATTGATTTTAAATTATTTACTTTTATAGAAACATATTTTAAAAGGATTACTATAAATAAAATATACACTTGGCATCAGATAACATTAGAAATATTAAATGGGGGTCGTAATCCACGAGTTCAGGGATGCAACACTTGATTAAAAATGTAAAAAGTGGTAGAAACTCAAGTCTCTTATTTATTTATTACCTATTTAATTTTTAAATAGTAACTGCCACTTTAAATTACATTTCAAATTATTCATATTCAAAATAAAACCACTCTTTTCGCTCACTTTTTATGGTAAACAGAAAAAAATTTGCTATAAAAAGTTGCTACCTTTAATATCTTTTTTTTTATATAAAATTTTAAATTCTATTAGTCAGTCCTCTTATATTTTTAGTCATCCATGGCAAACGAGTTCTGCCACTTTATTGTTGTTCAATGAATTTATTTAATATAGTGAATAAGAAATTAAATAGTAATGAACGTGCAATAAATTTATTTTTATCAAATAGAACTGGGAAAAATGCGAAGAGATGTTAACACATGTTGTAATATAGATTACAGCATTTCTGTGATCACCTCTTTGCATATATAATTAATCTTCCTCTTAAAGCCTGAAACTACTTCTCTTTATTTTTGATATTTGTTAACTGAAACTCACAACTTTAGGAAAAATAGAGTAGTTTGCTTTGAAACAACTTTTTGTAAGACAAAACTCGATATTCACTCTCCAATGGTGATTTAGCGTGAAGAAATTCTTAGCCTTGGTGATGGATGGAATTCATATTTAGCACTAGAATGCCCAAGGAAGTCATTTTGATTTTTTTCCTTTAAATTATAAAACAATGATGTATATAATGATACAGTTTCTTACAATTTTGTGACTTTTTGTACAACATATAATTTTGTCTATTGTTAATATTTACTAATAACTTGTTATATAACTGTAAATAATATAAAAAATATTAAACATTAATTTTAAGCAAATGTCTTTGCTTATTACTTATTCTTTCACAATGCAGTCATTTTGGCTGCTTTTGGGCAATATAGGTATATACAAGTTTCAGTCTTTCTAGTGTTAATGATGATCCAAAGACAATGCAAATACATTCGTGTACTACACAACCGCAAAGTGCTGATTTTTTCATGTCTAAAACAACCGTGGAGAAAGTTTCGACTAACTTAAACAAAGTCAGGAAAGTACAGTCCAATGAGACACCCAGCTTTCAGCACAAGTATTTTTTTTTTGCAATAGAAAAAATAGTTCTGAAGTTGACCAATATATGACACTGTGCCTGTCATACCATACAAGACGTGACATGTTGTGTCAATCTTTGTTCTAAACCTATTCGTTACGGCAAGATGGTACCGAACAGTTTTTTATTGTTCTTCTGCCAGAAATAGCAGAAAATAAATCGGTTTTTAATTGTTTTTCAGCTACAGAACGCAGAAGAAAAAAAAATCAGTTTTAATTGTTTTTTTTTGGAAAAAACAGCAGAAAAACAAAAACGAGAAATTTTTTTTTCTGTAATAGTTCCTCGGCTAGAAACCTCAGAAGAAGCAAAAACTGACAATGTCATCAATAAGACGAAGTTGGTAAAAATTGTTTATTCCTGACAAAATGTGATATTTAATTTGGATCTGTTTGGGTTGAAAAAAAAAACAAGCGAAAAATTGCCAAGGATGCATAATATTCACATAACGCGACAATCCTTCCGTTAATGACAAGCAATTTTTAGATCATCAAAATCTTAGTGTTTTCTCAAGTTATTGTCTCCGACTTCTATTCAGTCTTCTTGGTGGTTTATCATATAAGCTTGAATATAAATAGAATAAAATAGCTGGTCCACAGCTGGTCTATTTTTATATCCTCTTCTCATATTCGATAAAACTTGGTAAATTCTAATAACATCGAAATCACCACTCTTAAATCCAGATCTGAAATAATATTTGAGATTAGCTAAGTTTAACTTTTTTTTCGCCTTTGAATATAGTCTGCTCTTCTTGCTTAAGTTAAAGCTTATTATGAGAGCTAAAAATGTGAAAATAATTCCATTTTTGTCGCAACTAAAATTAAGTACGCTTGGCGAACCACTTTAAAAGACGAAAAGATTTACGGAATTAATTAAATGTCTATTACGAAAGTAATGCGTTTCTCGACGTTCTCCGTTTTTTGTATGCTTTTTTGGCTTAGTAAGGTTATGCCGTAGTTTTTCTAAATTTATTTTACATTGTTACTCTTCTTAATCTGTGTATCAGAAATTTGCTCTTCCTGATTTTGTCTTCAATTCATGCAATGTAATAGCAATACATGCAGCAATTTTCATTAGTTTTAGCTGTTGTAAAACGAAAGTTTGAAATATAGATTGTTCTTAAATTAAAATAAGGTTAATCAATCCATGTTTCAGCAGTTCTTTATTTAAGTTTTAAGTGTCGTTGTTACTCATATAAAAATGCAGGATAACAAAAGCATTAACTTAAACCACATATAACGCTATATCACAAATTTCCAAACAAAAATGAAATCTTCACAAATATGTAAGCTATGCTTGAAAGCAGAGCTGCAAAAATTTTATGCTCTGGGGCTCAACCGATCCGCTAAGTCTCAGTGACATTCCTTGCATATGAAGAATTGTTTTAGGAATTCCTTTTGAAATTTAGTGCAATCATTTGCAAGAGTGGGCAATTGGAAAAATCCTGTGAATTCAATAAGAATGTCTGGGAAATGCACGATTCTGGAATGTCTCTCAATTAAAATGTTTCAAACAGTTTTTTTTTAAAAATAAAATCCAAATAATTTAACCACATTTAATATTGAAAAACTAAATTGGTAATTTATGGATAAAAAGGGATAATTTGTGAAAAATTTTCCTGAAAAAAAAGTTTAATGGAATGTTGAAATTGAAATGAATGGGATGAAAAGTTTAATTAACACTTTAATTTGTGTGCAATAATATGTTATCAAAAATTTTATATTTTTTTGGATCTTTTCAAAATGAAAAAAAAACTTTCCCACAGACTTTTTTTAAGTAGTAAATCTTATTTTTCGACATTCATTATTTTGATACAAAAGTGTATTCAGATACTGACTTGAGCATATAAAAGAGGACATTGTAAGAATTTGTTTTCAAAAAATATAATTAATTGAAATGCAATCAAAACTGTAATAACTATAATCTGTAATATTAATGATAACATAATAACTGCATTAATAATAAAATTTCTGTATGCACCGAAATATTGCAAATTCTGGTTTTTACTAAACCAGAGTTTCTCAAAAGTTTTTATTTAATTTAATTTTATGACATTCATATTTTTGTATAAAGATATACTGAAATACCTACTTGAACATATAGAAGAGGACATTGTGAGAATTTTTTTTAAAGTTAGATTTATAGAAATGTCATTAATACTTTATTTTCTGTCTTTATCTTGTTCTTCAATTTTTACAAAAAATCTCATCACAGGGTTTCTTTTCAAATATTTTACTTGACTTTACGACCTTTAATATTTTTGTACAAACATATATTGAAACATATACTTGAGCATATACTTGAGCATATAAAAGAAGAAAGTGTGAGAATTTTTTAAAATTTTTTTTTAATTTAATGAAATATAATTAATACTTCAACTTCTGTATTTACTAAAATGTTGCAAATGTTTTGAATTTTAGATCCAAAAAAAAGTTTTCTCACAGATTTTTTTAATGTATTTTATTTGATTTGAGGACATTCATAATTTTTATTCACAGAGATATAGAAAAACAGACTTAAGCACATAAAAGTGGACATTGTAAGAATTTCTTTAAAAAAAATTGTATTTCACAGAATCTAATTATTGCTTTAACCAAACTGAATAAAAAAAATTACATAAAGAAGTATTTTTTATCGAACTTTAAACAATATGATTTTCTTTTTAAAAACTTTCTAAAATTAATCAGCAGTGACAGCTTTCTGCATGCAATTAATTATTTCTACAATAAAAAACTTTTTTTTTCTCCACAAAAATTAATCCTTTTTCGTTTGAGAAAAGATAAAAGTCATGCACGGGTTTATAACCATCAAATACACTTTTTATAAGTAATTTATTTATAGGACAAACTTAATGCAGGGTCCATTAGCTTAAAAAGGTAAAAAAGATGAGATATCTTAATTGTGTAAAGTGAAGAAAGAAAAGGTAGTTTACCATTTACACGTCAACCTTATTAAAGGTAAAATAATGATCCACTTAATAGTATGTGTCTGTTTTATTTTATGTATTTTACGCAAGATTTTTTATAGACATAATATTTTTTCACGTGTCAAAATATTTACTTTAAACAGCTCAAACGAGGTGTTTAAATTATACATAATTATCTTGCAAAAACATGACATTTAAAATGATTTAGATAGACTTTTTTACGTATAGGGCGATATTTATTATCCCTATCTTATACGTACGCTTATTTAATCAACTTCATGAACTTGGTTTATATAATGAAGAATTTTATTTCAGTTGATATAGCTAACCAAAACTTAAAAATTCAAATTATTTTTGATGTTTAAAGAGCGTTAAAATTAAAAATGATAAGAAAATAATGAATCAAAACAGTTTTGTAGTCATTATTTCTTATTTTTGGAAGAAATTCAGCTGAATAGAAACATATGGCAGGCACAATTGACTATTCGTTCCCCACGAATATCAATAAAACGTTATGTACAGTGCGGAAAAAATAAAGGGATACTTTGAATGACTAATGATCGGATCTTCACTTTCTTGGACTCAATCTTAAGGGTTCAAAGGCGTGACCTAAAATGCAGACACAAAAAAGTACTTTCTCTGAGTAAACAAACCATTTTTTTTTTGACGGATTCAGATTTCTGATCCCCAAAATATGACAATGCGTTAGTCTGAGCAACATATTTAATTGATTAAAGCTTCAAAATCACAGGTTGACGTAATTAAGAGAATGTGTAGGTCCAGTGTGTCTAACCCGGAGACAGGTCAGTAGAAGGCGCTCACCTGGCCTCCTTCTAACCAATATACGGCTCTTACTGGCACCAAAGCAGAACCGACTTTCATCAGAAAATACAATTGGTCTCTGCACTGTCTTCCAATGAGATCTAACTCGACACCACTTCGCGAGATTTTGGGTCAGAATTCCCTTGCAGTCGAGCTAACCATGGGAGGTTTTAGAAGCTTTTATCTCCATATAACGTACATATGGATTAGTTTCAGCAAAAAGTTATTCACGTAGGCTTACTCTGTTTTCCAGTAAGTTCTAACTCAACACCATTTACGTCGTAAGCGGCAGTGGTTTAGAGTGAGTGGAATGCAAGCTACTCCCTGGGAACTGTATTTGAAGCAGCCAATTTGTAACAGTTCGTTGTGTCACTGCAGCGCCAACTGCATCTCGAATCTATGATGCAGACGCAGTACGGTACGCTATACGCCGTACACGGCACTCTTCCCTCTGAGAAGGTCCATGTGGTCACCCAGAACCCGGTCTTCTTGAAGCAGTACCTTCCCTTGACCACTTCTACTAACAATCATGCATAGTGGTGGCTCAGGGGATAGAGCGTTCACCTTCCAATGAGGTTAACCGGGTTCGAATCCCAGCGATGCCTCATCCGGCTTGCACAAACTACAGTTCTGACGTAAAATATCCTCAGTAGTAGATGGATCATAGGTTAGAGTCCCTTGCTGACAGGCTAACTGTGGGAAGTTTTCGTAGTTTTCTTCCCCGTGTAACGTAAACGTTGATTAGTTCCTTCCAAAAGTCCTCCACGAAGGCAAATTTCTCCCAAGACTTGATCCAGGAGTTTCCTTGTCTTCTGGATTGGATTCAAAATTACAAGGCTACGGAGTATTAGTAGTCGTGAACTCGAAAAATCGTGTCGGCTGTTCAACGACGGCTATGGAATCAAATCATGTGCAAAGGATGTATTTCTCCCCAATCTTTCTCCAACATCGCGGAAAGAAAATCCACCTTCCCCTATTTCACGACCACGTTCAAAGTCAACTTGTTGTTGATTATGGCTTCTTCGTCTTCTCAAAGTCATTCTTCACTGACAACAACTCACTATGTCAAACTTTAATGAAGTTTATCTAGCACAAATCCTTCTTGGAGTTGGGATTTTTTTCTGTCATTGTATTTAGGCTGTAAGAGGGTGTCTATTGGAGGAAATGAGAAAGAAATGATTTTTTTACTTTTCACGCGGTGGCTTTGAGGATAGATCACTCGTTTCCCTATGAGGTGACCCTGGTTCGAATTCCAGAGATGGCTGATTGATATGGACTCTGCTTCTGTCTATCACTGAACACAGTGCTGACGTAAATATCCCAAGTGGTAGACTGATATCGGGTTAGAATCCCTTTGCCGTCGAGCTAACCATGGGAGGTTTTCATAGATTTTTCTCTCCATGTAACGCATAAATGGATTAATTCAGTAAAAAATTCTTCATGAAAACCAGTTTTATCCTACTTTCAAACTCAAAATTTGGTCGGTTTTTCCACACCGGTTATAAGTTCATTTATTTCTCAAATATTTGGGTGTTTCTCTTACCCCTTTCCGAACTCTCTTTTAACCCTTAGGAAAATTTGCCATGGAGAACCCTATGGTAATCTATGGCAACCTATGGCTAATATAGAAATTTGTATGGCAAGATACCATACGCCTATAGTTATCGTAGAGATTTGTATGGCACAAACCCATGAGCCTATGCTAGCATAGAAATTTGCATGGCAAGATACCATACGCCTATGGTTACCATAGAGATTTGTATGGTAAAACCCCATAAGCCTATGGCTACCACAGAAATTTGTATGGCAAGATACCATAGGCCAATGGTAACCANGTAACCCTAGATATGCGCGCATAACAATTAAGCAGTTATCGCGCAGTTTGGCGAAGAAGTGCCCCAGAGTTAGTCATAGTGGAATATCGCCTCCGGGTGGCCAATTTTTCCATTTTTGAGTGTTAGAAATCCGATGTTTCATTGATTTAGGCTTCGAGTATCAGATCGCCATATTAACGTGTCATCCACTGCAAGTGGAATCTTTCGCGAACGTAGGGTACTTATTTTAATAGTTTTTCGATCTCATTCTTGGTCAAAAACTTTTATTG
Organism: Parasteatoda tepidariorum; assembly: GCF_043381705.1. NCBI lineage: Eukaryota > Metazoa > Arthropoda > Arachnida > Araneae > Theridiidae > Parasteatoda > Parasteatoda tepidariorum. Next base: position 109,428,269 of record NC_092204.1, on the reverse strand, counting down.
CAAACGCCCATGCTATTATCTATCTGAATTTATTAAGTTTTTAATTTCCGGCTTTCTGGTACTTTTAGTATCGGTATCTTTTCAAAATATGTCGCGATTGGCTATAGGTTTTCGCTATGTTAAATTTTGTCATTTGTTAACGCTGACTTTGTACATTTTAATTAATATCTTGCTGTTAATATTTTTATCTAAAATTTTTATATTTCTTTCTCCCAACTGTCTCTGATTAAACTTTTCTTTCTTTTTATTTTTATCTCCTCTCTCTGATTTTATATAATTTTTAACGTCACATTACTTTTCCATTATTAGTGGTGTTCTATTCCCCATAGCAATTTGTAAACAATCTTCATGATGAAAAACTCAGTTAAGAGCTTATCATCAAGCCCGATCCATCATTTCTTTTCTTTTAACTTGTTCGGTGACAATTTCATTTTATTGCTTTCATATATCAATAACAAAGTCAGTGTGTACATTCTCATTAGTTTTTCATTTTAATTCCACTTAGGTTCTTGCAATGCTTTTTTACGTTATCTTACATATGTAAGGACTGTATATTTTTATTTTGTGTTTAATTTTTGCTTGCCATTAAATTGTTTTTTTTTTTAATCACGTCTCTGTGTTTTACTATGTTACAACTAATATTTCTTAAGTATGTACAATGTTCTGTTGCATATTTATGCATAGCTTAGGATCATCACTTTACAAGATTTGCTAGATTACTGGTTGACAATTGTTTTGCTTCAATATCATCAACGGGACAGCCCCTGGACATATTATCAGCTGCTGTTACCAAAAATGCTTTTAACAATTTAATCTTCAGTTAAGTTTACAACTTTTTTGTCTTAGAGAATCCCTATACCCAATTAATTTCTATTTACTATTCCTGACCAAGTGTCAATTTGACAATAGCAATTATTAATTTTATCAATTTTAATCATGTCTTAAAAATTTTTTGTATTTACCAATGTTTCTATACTGCGTTCTCTTTTCTAACTGTGCTTAACAAAACTCAACATAAATTTTCTGAGTTTAATATCCGTCACTAGTAGGAGATGAACTAATTTAGCCTGTTTTCTATTCTTAGCTTTTCATAGTATAATACCATCTTTTTTACAGATAAAATTTTGTTCACATACCACCACTGGTTGCACCGTTACATATTCGGCTTTTGTCCCGTTTAGTCTATTTTAAACTAATTTCCCTTCGACCACCGGCCCTACTCTTTATGTTTTGAGTTTTCATAGTATTTTATTGTTTTAGTTGTCTGTTTAATTTTTAGCTTAGTATCACGTATCAAAATTTAAAAAATTTTCATACTCGCTCCGACCATCAGACCATTATTTTACTTCGCTTTCTTTTAGGGGCTTCTAATATCTGACGTTTATCTAACTAATTATGATACCAATCAGTCAAATTAACGTTTTTTATACTCGCTCCGACCTCCTGACCCACTTTCTATTTTCTTGTTTTTTTCAGCTTTAACAAATATTGGTTGAGTGTACTCAATATATTTTGTTCCTAATCAACATAACCAATGCTTTCCCCACTCGCACCGACGGCCGGACCCATTTTCTAACGGTTAGTACTAACCATTTAAAATTTATTTGAATAAGAACAGCATTCAGAAAGGATGCTGCATGTGAAACAGGAGAAGTTTATCAAAGAAATGTTTTTAAAAAAAAGCTTTCTGGATATATATTTATTCTACAATTATTAAGTTTTGCATTTTTAATATCCATTGCGAAAGATTCTTGTAAGTAACTATTTTTTGATGTATGATAAAATATCAACGAGAAATGTTGCCATAGCTGTATGGCAAAGGTGTACCATAGCCTATGGAAAAATATTTCGTCATAAGCTGTAGCACATCTTAGTTTTATGGCAGAAATTTGCCATATAAAAAA
>NC_092204.1:109420645-109426167 GCF_043381705.1 Parasteatoda tepidariorum | reverse complement strand
AACCTAGAACCAAATTAGCTCTCGCTGCTACAATAATGTATGAATTTAGCTAGCATCAAAGTTTTAGATTTGGTGCTTTTCTACGATATTGTGAATGATTGATTTTGGATTAATAAACTGCAAAGAACCAACAAATCTGAATGTCTATTTTTTTTCATTACTAACAGTACCTTTATTGTTTTTCGAAAAGATCTAAATGATATGGATATTGTCTGGTAAGGGTTCTTTGTTTTCTTACATAATTACCGTTTTTCTCATTCTCATATATTTTATTACTTCATCCCTCTCTTTAATGTTTCCTATTATAATTATTTTTGTAGCATAATGTTTCTTGTGAAAAAACCCGAAGCTTACCGTAACTCAATGACCCCTTGTTTAGTATTGTCTATGCATAAATCTCTCTTGATTAACTTCCATACGCCTGTGAAGAAATGTTGTCATAGTCTATGAAAACATTGCATCATCTTTACTAATTGATCAAGAATATTTATTGTGGTCGATTCTTTGAAAAGCAATTACTATCTTTTTGTCAGAGAGTTTTGACAATTTTGTAAAATAAATGGTTATAAAATGCATTCCTTTTGTGTGATTACAAAAGTTTAATTCGTGAAATCGAATGCTTATTTTTTTAAATTCACTGAGGCAGATCTTTCTTTTCGCCATATTCCCGGCAAATTCCATAATCCTGTAAAAAACCTACAATGTAAATCAAAATTGCATTATTATATACTTATAAAGTGTTAATTTTTATTTAGTTTTTGCCAAAGTTAAATATATTTTTTCCATTTTAATGCTAGAGAAAAATAAAGTGCAACACGTCCTTTTTCAATGCGTGGTGAAATGGTAAAACTCGAACATGAGGCTTAAGCCCCATGCAGCGGAGTAAAGCTTAATTACTGGCTAGATTAATTATTTTATTGTTTTCTTTTCATATTTTAATTGAATTAATGTAGTCTACGGCATTAGTTCATTTTTTTTAATTTTAATTCAATAAAACGTTTAGAATTTCATTCTTTAAGGATATTACGTGATTGAAGACATTTAGTGAATGAAAAAAAACGAGCTCATGCCCATTTCACCATAACTGACGCACGGGAGCTAATGTAATAGTAAAAACGTTAGGTAATATTACGGAAGCTAACGTGAATTAGCGAAATCTGAAAAATATTAATGAAAATAATTATAGAGTGGAATTTTGATATTTTGAACTTAGTTTAGAGATGTTTAAAGATAGGAAAAGATAGATAAAAACTTTTAAAAATAAATAAGTACTTACAGTGTAAGGAATTTTTCCGCATTCTAATCCCCCAGAGCAGGTACAATAATAAGTGTGATACACTTCGTAATCCGGAACGCGATATTCCACTTTGACTAACTCTGGGGCACTCCAATTGGCACTGTTTGGCGTGCGAATTCTTAACACGCCAAATCAATGAATCTCACGCTTTCTCGAATCGTACGAGATTAAACTTCAACCGCTATTATATATATATATTTTATACGAGTGCAAGTAGTGTTTGTTTATGTAATGATCGGTGGAACTTGTATGTACAAAAATTTGTTAATTTAAATGAACAATAAAATTACTTAAGATATATAAATTGTATTTTTCGTATGTTTTAGTTTCACATTAATTGTTTCATATAACGCAACTTCCTTTTTAATTCAAGTAACGTAAAAATGGAGCAGTAATTAATTATACAACTATATGTTTGTATTTACGTGGCGCAACGCAATTTCATTATATTGATAAAAAAACATTTCTACCATTTACGATTTCATCTATAGAATCATATTTCCGCTTAGAACTAAATGTTGAAATTTTTTTTTATAAATTTGCTATGTCATTAATATCAAGAAGTTTAGCACTAAACCTAAACAACAATTACCATACCTTTTATAAAAAATTACGGTTAATATATCCATATTTCAATCAGTTGTTGAAAATTATTCTTGATTTCTTCTTTACAATTTAAAAAATAACTCATCAATTTCAAAAATAAGACCTGAATTAATACGAACAATTTTTTCTATACCAATTACTTAAATATTTACTTAGTCATATTAATAATAAAAAGTAATTAAAATCTAAAAAAAAATGTCTTCAAAATGAGTTAAATGCAATCCAATTTACTGTAATGGTGGATAAGGATAAACTAATACATTCAGTAATAATTTTTAACTTAATTTAAAACTCAATGCAGAAAAATAACGAATTATTTCGCTATGGTTGCTTTCAGTTTCTTTAATTTTGCCTAGTTTTTATTTTCATTTCGTCCAAATTTTTTTACCAGCAAGAAACAATGGGTTCTCCTCGAAAAGAAAACCCAATGATTCTTAGTATAGTCTCACCGTTTTAATATGAAATTATCAACATTTCATTCCAGTAGAAAGTTAATATCCTGTAAACAGTCACTAAACATTTCTTCTGAAGTGAATTTGCTTAATAACTGATATTTTCTGTTTTGGGCAGGGGCAGTATGGTCCCCATATATTAACCTACAATGTTGAAACTTGGTCAGTCACATTTATTAAATCTTTATGTGAAACATAAAATATTGTAAGTATACACTAATTAGGGTGCGATCACGTTTAATTTTGTTTAAAGAGTAAAAAATTTTAAACAGAACTTGATTCACAAATAAAATATATTGCTTAATTATATGGTGTAGCATTTAGACAACCACAAAATGTTGAGAGAAATACTAAATATGCTGCATTTCAATGAGTACATTTTATTTTAATGATTCTGTACGAAAATTTAAATGAAATGACAATTCTTTTCTTTCATGCACATGCATTTCTTTTAAAAGTGCTTTTTTAATTTTTTCATTAATTTAGATTATTTTTAATTGTAAAACACTTTTGAAATCATTTGTCTTTGATTATGTTCAGAGAAACTACATTTTTTTAAAATTTATGAAGTGAAAAAGATATGGTAAATTAAAATTAATAGTAATAATGCAAAAATTATTTTGTATCTTGCTTATTTGCCTCAAAAACCAAATATATTCGATTTGTTCGAACATAAATACATTTCGATATCAATTGATGTATTTTGAGCAACAAAATCCATGGGTTGTAGTTAAACTTGCAGGTTCTTTTCCAATTTTCATAACGTGAAATAATTTTCAAGCTAAACCTTTCTTGGCATAAAACAAATTTATTTAAACACCTAATTATGCTACATCACAAACATAAAATTAAGTATATAAAAATAATTGTAAATGACATCGTCAAAAACGCTTCTCTCCTTCCCACCACATTCTAATCCTTTCTACACCACACTAAAATGAAAGAGATTCTTTTTTAATTAATTCTTAAGTTTTGTTCATATCTCGTAGCTCCATCTAGTGGTGGGTAATCTTACAGTTGTCTTTCTGCATAATAAATTTTATGTGCTTATTAATTTTTAAAAAAAAAGCATATTAAATTAATTAAATTTTAAATATAGTTATGAATTTGATAACCATCTGATTTCCTTTTCCGAATGTTATAATAAATATTTATATATTGTGGGAAAAAATGTGCAAAAATGGAAAAAGAAATAGCATGGTAAAAAGTTGTTTCTAAGAGGTATATTCTCTTACGTTATTAAAATTTAACATTTATAATAAAGTGGTAATTATACTTAATATCTTTTGGAAAACTTGCAAATAGAATGCTTTAATTTAAAAAGCTGTTTAAACTATAATCAATGTATAGTATTTTGGCCGAAATAGAATTTACGAGTCGCAATTGGTTACCAAATATTTGCCTGCATCTTTTCTGCATGTATCAGGTATTCAACCAAACAATTATTCTTTGCATCTTTTATCAACACTAAGCTCAAATAGAAGGGGAAAATTAAATAAAAATAAATACGATAGTAAAAATAAAAACGATAANGTAACCCTAGATATGCGCGCATAACAATTAAGCAGTTATCGCGCAGTTTGGCGAAGAAGTGCCCCAGAGTTAGTCATAGTGGAATATCGCATCCGCAACCTTACGAAGTTGACAACGTTGTCCTGTAAATAAGAAATATTTCACAAGAACAAATGTGCAGCAATATTATTTTGTATATAGTTAAAGTTTTAATTAACTGAGAACAGCACCTTCCATATCCTTGTTCATCCATAAATTTTTCCCCCAATGAAAGAGAAAGGAAAAAATAATTTCTTATGTAAAAGTTACGATCAGCCTCATCAGGAGCTCCTCACACTCGTCCCTCTTTTTCTTATCGCACACACTTCATTGGACACCTAAATTTCCTTATTAGACGGATGGGGTTTTTTCTGTTTTCTTTCTTTTTTTTTCTTTTGCTTTGTTGCTCAGAAACTGAAACAACATTTCTTATTTTCATGGTTTCATCCAATTTAAGTGCTTATTTAATCGTTCTAGTGTTACCGTTATAAAAATGTATATATTGAACCCTACACCTAAAATTATGGTAGTGGCCAGAGTGATCTCTTGGTATCTTGGTAGGTTTCCCGTAATCCCAGGTAGTTCAGGGTGTCAGGCATGATTTGGTACATATAAAATAACAAAGTTTTATTAAAAAACAAGAGTAATTATAATAGAGATTTAAGGAGAAAAGGAAACTCATATATATAAGAAAATAATGTATACGATTAATTTGAAAGCCAGCGTTCCGTTCTATTAAATATTTTCATTTCGAATAAAATGTCATAAAGTTTGCATTCGATATTTCCTAACATTTAAGAACCAAATAATTATCTTTCTTAATCCTTTTTCGCTAAGTAAAAACCATTAATATAATTTGTAATATTTTATACCATAGCCTTGAATCGAGCGCATTATCAAACTTAATTTCTAGAGATTCCATGTACATCTGCCTAACACTTAACATAGCTCTGTTCATACCTGTTAAATGTTGTCTTCTGTTTAAGCCGACTTTCAAACTCAAAACATGGACATGGAATGCGAATTTGAAAAAAAACGTACTGATGAAATTTACTCTCTTAAAATGAAAGAGTTATTTCCCCTACTCAAAAAAGAGTTAAATTTTTTTAACTCAACTTGAGTGAAATACATTCTTATTTGAGCGAAATTCTTGCTTTGCATTAACTCAAACTTGAGTGATATTTATTAAGCACTATTTGAGTGCTTTTAGCTCAAACTTGAGTGATTTATTTATTATTTAATTGTGTGCGAGCTATAAGCTGGAATTTCTATGGCTTAATTTTAAAAAGCAAACGATAATAAATCTAAATAAAATTGTTATGCTCTGTGATCTAAATAGATTATGTCTTCCTTTTTATTTTTCGTTTAATTTTTTTTTTCTGCAAAATATGTCATTTAATATTTTGAATTAAGAAGAATTAAAACAACTTTTAGTTCACAGCGCTATTTCTGAAGAAGACGCTGTTTTACTTTTCAGTAAGTAGATATACTTTGTTGTTTATATTTTGAAAATACTTTTATTTTGAATGTGTTATATACACATTCCATTTAAATTAGCTGTTTTTCAGCGTTTTTTAATAAAATATACTATTCTTTTAAATTATTTGTCAAAAAAA
>NC_092204.1:109402337-109419703 GCF_043381705.1 Parasteatoda tepidariorum | reverse complement strand
ATAAAAAAATGCCATAGGATATTCCTATGGGGTTTTGCCTGTGGTAAAATTTTGCCATTCACTTTTGCCATATACGTATGGCAAAATTTTGCCATACATGTATGGCAGAAGTGTATGGCGAAATTTTGCCATAGGCAAAACCCCATAGGAATATCCTATGGCATTTTTTATGGCAAACCTATGGCAAATTTTCCTAAGGGTTTGCTTGAATATCATCAATAGGACAGTCCCTGGCCATATCATCTGCTGCTGTTACCAAAAATGCTTTTAACAATTTAATTTTTCGTTAAATGTACAACTTTTTCTTCATAGCGATTTCCTATATCCAATTAATTTTTATTTACTATCCCTGACCAAGTGTAAATTTGTCCATAGCAATTATTAATTTTTCCAATTTTAATCATGTCTTAACATGTTTTGTACTTACCAATGCGTTCTCTTATATTGCGTTCTCTTTTATAACTGTGCTTAACACAACTCGACATAAATTTTCTGATTTAGCTTAGTATCACACATCAAAATTTAAAAAATTTTCATACTCGCTCCGACCATCGGACAATTATTTTACTTCGCTTTCTTTTAGGTTCCTCTAATAGCTGACGCTTATCTAACTAATTATGATACCAATCAATCAAATAAGCGTTTTTCATACTCGCTCCGAGCTCCAGACCCACTTTCTATTTTCCTGTTTTTTACAGCTTTAACAAATATTGGTTGATAGTACTCAATATATTTTGTTCCTAATCAACATAACCANTTGGAAACCCTTCGCTTTCTTTTAGGTTCCTCTAATAGCTGACGCTTATCTAACTAATTATGATACCAATCAATCAAATAAGCGTTTTTTATACTCGCTCCGAGCTCCAGACCCACTTTCTATTTTCCTGTTTTTTTACAGCTTTAACAAATATTGGTTGATTGTACTCAATATATTTTGTTCCTAATCAACATAACCAATATTTTCCCCTTTCGCTCCAACCACCGGACACATTTTCTAACGGTTAGTACTAACCATTCAAAATTTATTTGAATAAGAACAGCATTCAGAAAGGATTCTGCAAGTAAAACAGGGGAAGTTTATCAAAGAAATTTTTAAAAAAAGCTTTCTGTATATATATTTATTTTACAATTATTAAGATTTGCTTTTTTAATATCCATTGCAAAAGATTCTTGTAAGTAATTATTTTTTGATGTATGGTAAAATATCAACGAGAAATGTTGCCATAGCTGTATGGCAAAGGTGTACCATAGCCTATGGAAAAATGTTTCTTCATAAGATGTGCACATCTTAGTTTTATGGCAAAAATTTGCCATATAAAAAAATGGCATAGAATATTCCAATGGGGTTTTGCCAATGGTAAAATTTTGCCATATACGTATGGCAAAATTTTGCCATACATGTATGGCAAAAATATGCCATATAAAAAATGGCATAAGGATATTCCTATGGCAAAATGTTTGCCATACATGTATGGCAAAATTTTGCCATGCGTATATGGCAAAATTTTACCATTGGCAAAACCCCATAGGAAGATCCTATGGCATATTTTTATGGCAAACCTATGGTAAATTTTCCTAAGGGTTGTTCTGAGGTTATAGTAATATACTTTAGAGCAACCAACTTAAAGAGGTTATTTTTAAGGTGTACAGGCTATTTTTTTCTACACTTAAAGCAAATAAGCATATCTGAGGTGTGAATAATTTCACTCAATCTAAATTAAATGTATTGCTGAGTTACATATGATGATGATTTTATGAGGAGTAAATGAGGTTGAAATTGAGATTTATTAATGTCATCATTTTTGAGGCAAAAAATAACCTCATTTTTTAGCCAAGGTAAATTTTGTTACACCAAAACAACCTCAAAAACACCCTAGTTTCTTGTAAGGGGCTGTTTTTGATAATGCATTTTGAAAAAAAAAACATTTACCTCAATTTATTTGCTCTGATGTTACGAATTTTCAAATAATATTTTTAAAAGTAAATGTTTCAGGATGCTTTAAACAAAATTTTTGGAAAAAAGAGTTAGGTGTTAGAAACTTGAGAAAGGAGTTGGGTTTATTTGTTAAGAAATGAAAATTCGCGTTATAATGTAGAAAGAGGTTGAAATCAACCTGTACTAATCATAAGTGACACAAGACTATTCTAATCGTTGCTGAAGAGTTGGCGAATGCTTGCAGCTGTCTTCAAAGCTGCAAAAACTAAAGTTTTGCAGCAAATGCACTCATCTATAGAAACTAAAGTTCACCGTTAAAACTGCGTGTGTATGTTTTTAGTTGCGTAATAGGGGTATTAACATTTTAATTTTCAAGATGAAATCATTTTATAATGTATAATTTCTATCAGTTTTTGCTCTGTTAAGCATAGTTTGAATTTGTCTTGAGGTTCTCTCTGCTAATGTTTGATTTACTAACATATTTTATTTTAAAGATTAGTGTGTGTGTGTATGCAAACTAAATTACTGATTCTTACTTTAAATTGTCTCGTAAAAATAACTTTACTGATTTTTATGAGTATATTATTTTACTGTAATTATAAATTATATTGTTACTAAAAAACAAACATGGTTGTCGGTTTAGACCAAGCTGATTTACACCAAGCAGTGTAAAAATACATTTTTGGTGTTTCGCAATTCGCGGAACTATTCTTGGTTTTTGGCGTAGTGGAACATCTCTTTAATGTAAAGTAGTTGCCATTATTTTTGGAGTTAACATGCACAAAATGTTTTAACAATATAGTTTCGTAAATGATTTTAATCTTTGAAAAATATATTAACTTCCGTTGACCCTTGAAGTATCGTTCCGGCATCTTTCAATTTCTCGTATGAATCGCCTTATTTTGATGGTATTGTCACAAATGCCATTCCAACAATGTTCATAATACCCATTTGGATCGTTTTTTGAAACTAGTCATTGTTGTTTCGAATGCCACTTGCCAATACTAACAAGTCTACTTGGAGAAACCAAGCAAATTTATGGAAGTGGATCTATGTCCAATCTATGGTGGCTTTATCTATGGCCAAGAATACGACTTGAGCCACTCACACACGTCACAGCCAGTTTAAAAGGCGGTCACGTTCATGCATCCATTTGTTCATCCGCAGTTCATAATTTAGACCTGAGTATTCATCTCCTATTCAGTAACTCCAGAGGCATCGATTTGCTATGGGAATATGGAGGACTTTGCGACTCGATAGATTTAACATGCACCAATCACCATTTACTACATGGGGAGTCTCCAGTCGGCGGGGATCAAACTTACGACCTCTTGGAGAGGGACCCAACGCCCTTCCAACCAGGCCATCCTAACCATAATTCAAAAATTCTATCAACATTTAAAAAAATTTTTAAGTTACTTTATTTACCGAAAAACAAAAATGTCTGAAGCTAAAGATGAAAAAAAAAATAATCCCAGTTTAGTGCCAACGCTTCAAACAGCACGTTTAATCACATCAAATCATGAAAATGTTGTAACTTGTTGTATTGTTATTTCAAGAAAGTGCAAAATGATACTGATGAAACGGCGAAATGAAACTACAACTATTGACNTATAAATTTCTATGGTAGCCATAGGCTTAAGGGGTTGTGCCATACAAATCTCTATGGTAACCATAGGCGCATGGTACCTTGCCATACAAATTTCTATGGTAGCCATAGGTTGCCATAGATTACCATAGGCTTCTCTATGGCAAATTTTCCTAAGGGTACAACTATTGACAACATATGCGGAGACCTTCGAAGCCTTTGAAACTGTAAGGAACTTTCCGTATTAACGTGAACTTACGGAAAATGAACAGCAATTTGTATCAAAGGTCAAAAATTTGTTTTGACACTTCGAAGAAAACCAAAATTTCCAAGCATTTTAAATAAATATATGTGTTAATTTATTTTTTCTCTTGCTGGGTAAATAATTTTGTACAACCTTCCTAAATATTTTAAGCAAAAATACTTTTTTGTAATTATTAATTTTCATGTTCATAACTTAAAAACTTTTCATACATTTTAATGTCATTATTTTATATTTTTTGTTGATACACATTAGCCGCTTTCTTGTATCTATCGTTCAAGATGAATGGTACGGTGAGAAATGATCGATCAAAATTGTACTCTATAAGCGAAATCTACCAAATCACAACTAAGGAAAGCATGACTAAGAGCATGAAAATTTTTTGAGTGCCGGAGGAAGCAGAGAGAAATTAGACGATGATTGTGAGGAAAGTTTACATGCTTCATCGAGCAATCGAACTGATTTTTATGTTCGTACCATTCCATATTTCGATTGAAATTTATTTTTTTTTCATATAAAATTTTTGATCTTTAATGCGTACTTTTTTGCGTTTTTTTATAAGGATTATAAAAATAGAAATGTCAAGATTATTTTTAAAGCATTTACTTAATATAGATTTTATATCAGTGGTTACCAACTGGCTGCCCGCGGGCCGCATCCGACCCGCGAAACCTTTTTTTTCGTGGCCCGCGAACTAATATATACTAGTTGTCATTTTTTGTGGACAATTTTAGTAAAAAATCTATATGGGTTTCAAATACTTTTAAGCTTTATATGTTGACAATTTGAAGTCTGTTGCACATTAATTGTTTAATACATAGGTGCATATTAAAGTTATTGCAGCCAGAATTTTTAAATATGCAATTAAATATTTTTAAAATCCCACTTCTTATTTTAATTTGCAATTCAATATTTTTGTTTTGTGCAACTTCATAAAAATCTGACAGTAATATTCAATATTCCTTCAAACATAAGAGTCCTATGCAAAATTGTAATAAAGTTGCGGCCCGACATTTGACTGGTGTTTTTAATTGCGGCCCCCGGCCTCATGTATGTTGGAAACCCCTGTTTTATATAATACTTTTATTCTAAGCTTCTTTAAAAATTTTCTTAATAAATGTCTCGAATTTGATTGACGGTTTGAGCTTCTAGAAAATCTTATAACGTTTAATAGAAAACCTCAAAAGAAAATTTGATTACCCTTTTTAACATTAGGTCACCCTGCTTAGATATCTGTTTAGTTAGAAAAATTTATTTAATATAAATTTACAATTTGTCGCTTCAAATCTTTCCGTTAATTCAATCAAAAGGTTAAAAAAAGCTAGACAAGATTTTTATGATGTTATCTTATAAAGAAAGAGTTTTTCCTCCAAAAACAAAACAAAAAAAAATCTTTCAAAATGAGATTCTTTTCTCTTGGATGTCAGAAATAGTAAGGAATAAACTCTCCCTACTTCTTCGAATGGATAATTTTATTTTAGGAAGACATAAAATATTTCCGGGAAAAAAAGGTTTCAAACCCAAATCCTGAAACAAACGAAAATTAAATTTGTTATCCAGGATTTTTGGTTTGAAGGAATCAAAATTTTGTTTAGTGTATTCTCATAAATTTTATATATCTCTATGCAAAATAGGAAAAAATATTACTAGTTCAGAAAGAAACGCATTGAGGATATTTTTAATGGATTCTATGTAAAAATAAACTATAAGTGAATTCTGACAGTGAGAACCATAATAACATTAAAATTTGGTGTAATCAATATGTTACAATATATATTTTCATAAATATGATGCTAAATTAAACAATATTATTGCACTTATAAAATCTAATTGCACTATACTATGGTTCAAATTCATTGAAAATATTGAATGATATCACTTGAACGAAAACCTTATCTCGGTTGTAAAAAATTTGAAGCACATTATGGCTCAAAGTACAATTGTTATGATACCTTGGGATAATGAAATAAAACGTGAAAACTTTAAAATATATGAAACTAAGTTATGGCTGAAATTGGTACACTGTCATCATTGTTTTCAAATTATTTTAACTTGATAAACTAATGGATATGAATGCTGAATATTCGAAGAGCAAAAGACTTTTTCTTCTTCATTATAGCCAGCCACAGGCCAATGCAATAAAAACAGAAAATGTGTTGATGCAAATTTGTAGTGCACAGAGATGTGTAAAAATTGTCATGGTCAAACCTGCACTAATAGAAAATAATTTAAGTGGCAGAAAAACTTGAAGATGAATTTCCTCAACTAGTTTTTTACTATGATTAAATTATGTTTAGAATTTGAAAATAAGTTATTAATAATTTTCTATCGATTTCTCATTAATTATACCTTTAATTACATTATCACTATTAACCTATTTTATAAGTGTTATCCTAGTTTGAAACCTTTGCTAAGGAGTTGAAGTTGCCAATCATCGCTCCACAAAAGTCGAAAACTTTTATTATCACTGGATTATTAACACTAGAACCAACATTTATTACAACTAGAACTTACGCATATTACCATTACAACCTACATGAGACATATTCCTAAAGACTGATTACGTGAAAATGGAAAAGGGGCGTGAGTAAAAAATTCAAACAATCAAGTTTCATAACTTTAAGATTTTAGAGCAAAAGGAATTTAATTCTCAAGAATAGGTTATAGCTTAAATATTAAAAACAATCTCAGTAATAATATTATTTACAAGAAGTACTTAAATTTAAAGTTCAAGGGGGAATGAGGATATCACTAGGGATACTTTTTTTCATCAATATGGAATCTATATAAGTCATGTTCTACCGTTTAATTAAAATTTTAAATGAAAATCTGCGTAGAAGATTTATGTGGAAGCATCAAATAATTTATGAGCCATGATGGCCAAGTGATTAAAGCAATGAAATGTCATCGATCCCCAGTGGCGGTTTGACGCCCACTCAACTTCAGATCAATGGGCAACAGCTTATCTGGGAAGTAAAGGCGACCCGTGCGCAGTGATAACCGCATTGCCGTTCACGAAATTGTGAAGCCTACCTTCTTGACCCCCATGGTTTACAACAGGCTGTTGTGGGATTCCTGTTTGGAGGGGGATGTCATTCTCAGGAAGAAAAAAAATAGATGAAAAATATGAAACCACATAGCCATTTATTTGTCAACATTAAATTTGTTAAAAATTGAAGTTAATTGATGTTTAAATAGGAACTTGAATTTTTGTATTGAAATAAAAATGAGTAAAGTTTCGCTAAATAAGGATCTGGAGGAAATTATTTGGAGAAAAAAAAACTATTTTTATTAATAAAATGGTCACTTACATAAGAGAACCTTAATCTTAGCTGGAGCACTATTTGGTAAATAAAATTATCTATCAAACATAACTTTTTATGTAAGAGCTATCTGAATCAAAAATAAAAATCATTCATAAATAATAATAAAAAATGATTTGCTTAAATGGTTTATTTTATAATGATTTACTTTAAAATATTAAAATAATTTATTTGCTCTATACTATAAGTATAAACTTTTTATATTAATCATATAAATATCAAATCATATCAGTAATCCATGAAAGTCTGCATAATAAGGTAAAGGGTAATTTTTTTAGTAAATAATTTTAGCCACGGAATTGCCCGAAATGGATTTGCACATGGAAAAATTATATAAATTAATAAGGAAATTTTTTAGTAAATAACTTTAGCCACGGATTTAATACGGATTTAGCCACGAAAGTAATTTTAGCCATTTCGGACCAATCCGTGGCTAAAATTATTTACTAAAAAATTTCTTTATTAATTTACACAATTTTTCCATGTGCAAAGTCATTCCGTGTCTAAACTTATTTACTAAAATATTTTTTCTTTGTTAATTTATAAAATTTTTCCATGTGCAAATCCATTTCAGGCAAATCCGTGGCTAAAATTATTTGCAAAACAGGCAAGTNTTTCTCTTTTATATTTTTTTCTTAAATAAATATTTATTTTCTAAAATTATTTATGGCAACTTCTTTAAATTATCCAGTATAATATTACCTTGCGCACATCCATTTTCAGGCCCATCCTTGGTAACTAAGAAATCAAATGCACTTCAGTAATGCAGTAAGAACGGCACCTTAAAACAAAACTCCTCTAGTTATGCTCAATTTGCGATTTTGTTTTCATATTTTGCAAACTGGCATTCTTGTTACGAAAATATTTTTAAACGTTCTTGAAAAACTTCAAGTTCATGAATTCACTTCTCGCTTTATAGATTAAGTTTTATGTTTTTTTTCTTTTATTTTATTTTTTGTTTTTGCATGTTATTTTTACTTATTGTGTTCTATTTTATTTGTTGTAATTTTTGTAAAAAAAATTTTGAGTGCTCCTCACATTATTGTATTGATATATTTTGCTTTGTCTGTATTGATACAATGTCAGAAAGCTCTCTTTTTTGCTGATATAATCGTGTGGACTGATGAAAAGATTATATAGATTTCCTCATAGATTTCCAGATTTTTTAAAAAAAAATTTTTCCCCCCAGTTGTTCGTTTTTTTTTATTTTTTATAATTATTATTTTTCTTTTCCCCCTTTTTTCATATGTCTGTAATGAGATGTTTACAATTTCTTATACATTATACATACATATATATATATATATATATATATATATAAATAATGTATAAGAAATTGTAAATATCTCATTTTTTGGAAATCTTCAATTTCGAGAGATTGGCGCGTTCCCCACTTGTTCAGTCCTGAGATTTTGCATCATATTGCCTTATAGATGGGTCGGCATTTCCCTACTTAATAATAATAGAATACTAAAAGTTTAATGCAACACGAGCAATTGATTTATTTGGTGGGAAATAATGTGTGTTCTTTTTCAATATGGGTCCTTATTTAAGCCCGTCTAATTGAAACTATAAACACGTTTTTCGAGACACCGTGTTGAAAGCTTTAAAAAGAAAATCCAGTTTTCATAAAAATTGCGATAAATTTAAACACCGAGAGATAACCATTTTGATTTAATAGCCACTCAATCAAGTTGATATTATCATTATTGCCTGACAAGAGTTAAATAAGATATTACATTAAAATGAATAAAATTTACGTTATAATAAGTAAACCTCTATTATAATCAGATGACTTATTTTGAAGAACGATTTTAAAAAACTCGAGCCAGAATATTTATAACAACTTAATTCATGAAAAGACAGTCAAATCTTCGAAATTTACATTAAAATCTTTATTGTCTAATAAAAAATCAGTGTTTAATATTGCAGTAATAAAACTCACAGAAAAGAAATAAGTTTTATATTAAAGAATATAAATTCTACTTGCATATAAATGCAGTTCCATCCTTAAATTTTTCGTTTATAAATTCTTCTCAGTTATCTCTGTAGCATTGAATATTCGTCGGTGTAGGAAATATAACGCTTTTCTTTTGTTATCTTTAGTAAAATTTGACAGAAATATTTTCCTAATAAAAACCTGTATAGAAAGACATTAGTTTATTTCTACGTTTGCTTAATAACCCTCCTTAGTACGGGGTGCAAAAAGATTCACTAAATTGTTTTTAATTTACAATGTAAATCTTAAAAACTGAAAGGCATAAACCGACATAATTAATAAGGCTTACACATTTTGAAATTTGCTTTTGAATATTATTTGTCACCCTTTTTAGTGACTTAAGCAAAACACGTTTCCTCGAAGTCATCAAAATAAAGATTAACTATATTCACTACATGATGTTATTATTTGCGGTAAATTTAAATGATTATCAAAATTTACCACAATCAAACATTTTCTCCGATTATTACTTTCGAAGAACTGTAAAAATCGTATAACCACAGTACCCGAATTGCAGAGTCTCACGCGTTAAAGCGTCCACCAGGTTCGAATTCCAGTTCTGCTCGCGGCATGAGCAGACCACAGTGCTCACTTAAAATATCCTCTGTGGTAGGCGATAAAAGGTTATAATTTCATTGCCATCAGGCTAATCATGAGGGTTGTCGCACTTTTTGCCTCCATGTAACGCAAATACGGGTTAGTTCTATCAAAAAGTCGTACACGAAGACTAGTTTGTCCTAATGAATGCTTATAGGAGCTCTCCTGCTTTCTGGGTTGAGTTCAAAATTACAAGTCTATGGAGTTGACCATTGGTAGTCGTAAATTCGGAATCTGGTCAGCTGTTTAATGCCGATTATAAAATGAAATAAAGCCACATTACCTGAATTAGTATATTTTTAACTTATTAAAAAAGCACTTATTACCATATTGCCAGTTGAACCTATTACCTAAGTTATTCAAGTATCCTTTGTGTCAATAATAATAAATTGATTTTTTTCCAGTTCATCAAAAGTTTCTCCCTTTTTGCTTTAATTTTGCTTTTTAGAGAATAAATTTCGTTTCATATCAAGTAGATGCTTGCAAAAGGACGTCACGGTTAAGTTCGACACACATGAGTGAGGTTGCTTGCTGATATCCAATTAAATCAGCGTGAGAATAAAGCCGAGCCTTAAAGCTGTTGCGTGATTTGTTGCAATTACCAAATTACTATTGATTTTAAATCATTTAATTTTAAAGAAACCAGTTTTAAAAGCATAAACTATGAGCAAAATAAACGCGTGGTTTCTGATAAATTCAGGAATACTAATTCGGAGAATTAAAAATAATTAAAACAGCTTTAACTGGAGGTGAGAACTTAAATTGCTTCAAAGAATCGTCTTTTAACTCCCCTTGGTTTTCTCCAGTAATCAAAATTGTCTTGTTGGTTATTACATCAGATTACTCTACAGTAATTTCTCAGATTTCGAAAGCGTTTTTGATTTTCCAAAATTAAATAATTATTTGCGAGCCCAATATGTATAGCTTTTCATTTTAATTTTTGACAAGAATTTTAAAAATTAATATTAAAGATAGTTTTCACGGAACACCCTGCATAATTTCGAAGCCCTGAAGAAATGCACCTTTATAAGGATTCTTACTGAGGGGATTAGAACTTTCAACAATAAGCATGAACTGGTACTTTTTGGAGGACTTACTTTTTAGACGTAATTGATGCATTATTAATTGTGGTAATAGCTAATTTTGGTATTGTGTTACTAGGCAACATAGATAGACAGCAATAATTTGATTGATTAGGTACACCTGATCTAATTACTTCGGAAATAGATATCTGCCAATATTGATTTGTTACTATGAATTTTTTTAAAAAGAGGTGTGTTTGAGAAAATCCTTAAGAAACTTTAAAAAGTTTAAACAATTTCTTTCGACATTTTTATTGATATTTCGTGTATTTTATCCGAAATAAAGTAACTTACGAGTAAAGCTATTAAATTTGTAAAGTAAGAAAGTGCTGGTAAAAGTTTTTACTTTTTACATTCGTTCCGTTTGGGGAAAGCAAAAAGTATTACCATGTTCAGTTTTGAGACATTTTCATCAGCCATCTTAAGAAAAATAAACTTAAAAATAAAAAATAAAAACTGACATTGATGATTAACAGTTACAAACTCTCAACGGTAATAAAAATAGCATATTATTACCCAAAAAAACTTAGTTTCTTGTGACTACTAAATACTTATGAACTTTAAAAATATAATAAGCTAGATGGTTTGGAAAAATTTGCACCATTAATTTCATTAATTAGGTAATTAATTTCTTAAATTTATAACATAAATCTTTAATAAAATTTTTGAGTATTTATTTAAAAAAAATTTCCAACCAATTTTTTGGACTTTATATTTTAGTACTTACGTCCTATAATCTAATTAAATTTTTCAGCAACTATTAGACTGTTCTTTATAATTAAAAAAAATCAAAATGTATTTTTGCTTGTAACTAGAGAGTCAGAAAAAAATGTATAAAAGGGACGTTGGTGTTCCATTTGGGTCAAAGAGTTAAAGAGTATAAATCATGTTTCAAAATAATGAATTATTGTTTTGCCTAATGTCATTAAACTATTAGAAGAAAACTAGTTATAATTACTTTTTTGATAAGCAAATTCTGTCGGAAATGAAATATCCGCAACTCTTTCATATAGTTAGATAAGTTCGTACTTTTTTATTGGCTTAAATGAATTCTTCTTCTATTCAGGCACTACAGTCGGTTACCGGCCAAGGCCGTCTAAGTCCGTTTGCCCCATCTAGAACTATTAGATTCCATATTTCTAAATCTGTTAACTCCCATGTCCGTTAAACCACTTCTCTACTCTGTCTAACCATCCTGTCTTCCTCTTTTTTTTCCCTCTGGTGTTTGGAAGGTTATTTTTTTTACAGGATTTTCATCGTTATATTGGAATACATGCCCTATTCTCCTCATTTGAAAAACCTTGATCATTTTTTTGTCTTAGGTTTCTTGCATTTTGAGTTTATTTATTAGTTGTAACAAATTCTCCGGGTTCCGTTTTGTATTACTGTATCAAAAATTTTATCTTAATATTTTCTCGCGAAACTCTTCAGTTTCTCTTCGTCTGCTTTGTTAATTGCCATGAATTCGCTGCTGTGTAAGACTATTAGTCTCACAAGTGTCTTGTACAATTGCATTTTTGTTTTACAACTTATGTATTAAGATTTTAAATGGTTTCTCAATCCATGATATCATCTGCTAACCGTTGGTTCTATTTTTGATTTCAATTTTTATGTCATTATTATTATTTACTATCGTGCCTCAATATTTAAATCAAGCTAATTGTTCAAGCGCATATTCATTAATTTTCAGTGGTTGCAGATTTTTGAGTAATTTGTGAATAATGAATTTTTTTTTGTTTAGTACCTATTTTTAACAATAAAATGAACAAAATTATATTGATAGCTAAGTATTCGTTTTGACATTTTGAGATCCAGCGTCGAATATATTGGACAATATTCGGAGCAATTTCGTCACTTGAATAATATTTTAAAGTATTTTTTCTCTGTTTTTGTACTTTTTCTAACTGATTGCTTGCATTTGAAATCAATTGGATTCTCCCTTTGTCGAAATATTTTATTACGATGGAAATGCACAAGTTAGGTACAAAATATGATTCAAATAACCTCGTAGACGTAACATATAAATAACTTAATCTATTTCATGATCGAAATATCAAAAAATGCATTATAAAAATATCTTATAGTATGTAAAAATACTAAAAACTAAAATTGATCATATTTATATGTAATGATTAAAACTAACTTATAAAAGTAAATTAAGTTCAAACAGTTGAACACTTAAAAGATAATTCAGTGTATTTATGAAATGATTTTTGTCTACATGATTCTCAGTAAAATTCACATTTTCTTCCAAATGTTTTAAGTTCAGGTCTCAGGAGATTAAATTTTAGAGAGGTATTATTTTTTTTTCAGAGTTATGGGCAGTTGTCAACAACTTAGGCATTCTTAAAGGACTCTCCGTTGAACTAACTTCAATGCAAGAATTTCAAGACACTATGGAAGTTAACGTATTTGGTCAAATAAGAGTCGCCAAAGCATTTTCGCCTTTACTGCGACAATCAAAAGGAAGACTTGTTAACTTCACGAGTCTTATCGGTAAGCCAGGTCTATATGTTTTAAAATTAACAATAAAAAATTCTAGAAATTGGAAAATTTAAGAAAATCCGAATTAGAAAAATAAAAATGAATATGAAGATCGTGATATTTCATATATTTCGGAAAAATATTAAATATTAAATTGACAGCTAAGCTCCCGCTGTTTCCTTTTTTTTTTTTTTTTTTGATTTCAACATTTTGCATGTCATTAAATTTTTTTGACACAATATCTGAGATATTTCAAAAGAGGATGTACTTACTGAAATCTTTTTTCTCTCGAATTATGATAATTTTCATATCATTGAAATGGAATGTCAAGTTAAGAAAAATATGCATATGCTACAACTTCTCTTTGATTTTGATCAAAAGGTTCAAAAGCTGCTCGTGAAATTTGTGTTTTGTCTGGAGAAGGTGCCAAATATGAAAAAATTGCTCTTGATTAGAATGCCAAGATTAAAATTGGAAATTTTGTAATCAAAGACTCATTCATTTTGGCTTTCCGGTAAAATTGATTGAAGGTCGATTAAACCAAATTTCTCGCAAAAATTTACGTCAAGCGCCAATCGAAATAGTGGAGAAAATACAATGCTTTAAGTTTTTGTTGTTGTTATTCTCTTATGCCACTTGTCAATACTGACAAGCCTATTTTCAGACAAAGGGGTGCGTTTCTTTTTGCTTTCCAGTGGCGCCATTTAGGCCAAGTATACGACTCCTTCCACTCATATACGTCCCAGCCTGTTTCACAGAGAGTACACATTCACACACCATCCATACATATTCAGATAGTAATTTTGACCTGAACAAGAACATGATCAATCTCCGATTCAGTACCCTCAGAGGTATTGATTTGTAACGGGAATTTAAAAGACTTTGTGACTTCGACAGATTTAGTGTGCAACTCCAAGTTTTTAAAAAAGAATAAATGAAAAAAGGTGAAAATTAATTTCTTATTCAACAGTTCTTCGAAACTGTTACAAATTATCTTACAGACAATTCTCAAAAATTTCCAGAAACATTTTTATTTACTTCTTAAAACACATCCAAATATCCAGTCTTAAAAAAAGAAAGAAAAAAAAGCGATAGAAAGTAATTTTAATTTTATTCAAGCTTCGTTTCATTAAAATCTTTATCATTCACAAAATATAACGTTAAAATTCTGTAACACGCTTGTATATAGAAATGACTTATGAAATGGAAAAAAAAAAACATATTCTTTTTCCCTGAACACTTGGTTTTTAAGTAAATAAATGCTGTGAATCAATAAATTTATTTTATACTTCGGCATTTGTTTAACTGTGCTCCTGTTTTCGAGGCACGGTGGTCTAGGGGTATGATTCTCGCTTAGGGTGCGAGAGGTCCCGGGTTCAATTCCCGGCCGTGCCCGGATTAATCTTTAAGACGGAAATTCGATACATTTTAGAAGTTTCCTTACCAGACTAAATTATTTATGAAAATAACTATCATGAAATGAGATTGATTTATTCAAGGAAAAATAATTCTTTATGAAATCAATAAAGAAATGTACGTTCATTGAAGACAATTAACAAAACAATTGAAAATAATATACTTTCCTTTTTTCTGACCTTTAGATAAAATTATGTGATTCAGTATGAACAAAAAAAATTACGAAAGGAAGAAAATTTTGATTATATTTTTGCAATCACTTGTTACCCATTTGTCAAATGTTTCCTTTTCTTCCTAAATAGATTTTCATAAACAAAAATTGTCATTCATTGCATAAACTGCATCATTTGATTTGTCCTTTTTGGTTTTAAATTCCAATCAATATACATTTCTTAAGACGTCGCAAAATTGGTTTTGAAGTTGATTGAAGATCAGTTCATTTTAAAGTTCTAACTTAAAACAATATTTAAAAGAGAATTCTAAAAAAAAAATATCAAACAGCAGCGGTCGCTATAACAACGCATGCAATGACGAAGCATGCGCACTGTTTACTATTACTCTTGAACACAGTTGAAAAGTGGGATGAATTAAATTAGTCCTATAGTAGCTTTTAAACACCGCAAACAATAATCTAGCACAGAATAGTTTTTAACTTTTTTCTCTCTATATGTTTGATTTTGCTTTAATTAACAAAACGAAGAAAAAAGTGCAAAATTTCTGCTGTAAGGTGGAAACAAACCTGAATTTTTGATATTTTGCGATTAACATGCAACTTTTGTTAATCAAATTACAAATGAAATAAAACTCGAAAAGAAGATTTTTGCAATCGAAATTTATTGCAAAAAGCCAAAAATATGACTTAATACTGAACTGATATATATAAATTTCAATGCATAAAAAAATAACATCATATTATTTGGCGAAATGAAATATCTATGAAACATAAATAGGATTTATTTTTTATGCATGTTTTGCAATTGTATTGTAATTGTTTATATACATATATACATAAATATATTTACACAGGAAGAATGGTATTGCCACACATGACTGCGTACACAGTTAGTAAATTTGGTGTCGTAGGTTTCACAGAGTGCTTGAGACTAGAAATAAATGTTTGGGGAGTTTCGGTTATATCTATTGAACCAGAGATTTACAAGTAAGAGAGCAAAAATGTTAGTAATACTTCAATTCATTGTTTTTTAATTACTTTTATAGGAATTATCTTTACATTTTTGTACACAGTAACGCTTAGTAAAAAAACAGGATTCTCAAAAAATGTTGCGTGATTTTTATTTTGTTTTTTGAATTTGGAGAGAACAGATTTTGTTTTATTACGCAGAACACCATAACCTGCTTTAACTTATCGTTTTTTCTTCTTCAAATGTTTGGTCATTTTTAGACCAGTTGATACATTTTAGATGTAACACTGACTAATAAAAAATATAGTTTGAAATTCCAGCTTAAAATATATTATAGTTAATTAATTCAAAAATAAAATTGCTTGTCATGCGTGGGGCTTGAAAAGTTTTATCAGTCATGCATTTTTAATTTTATCTGTCTGGCCAGTCACGTAAATTTTCAAAAAGAGATAGTTTAAAGTACCGATATAACGTTTCATAAATTATACGAGTAATTTTTAAGTGAATATTCAGTACAAAAGTGATGAGAATAAAAGGAAAACAGATAACATTCAAAAAAACTAAATGCTATTGAATTTAATTATAAAAATAAAAATTTGTTAACGTAATTAATAGAATTTGAAACGTAAAAACTTAATTAAACAATAGCAGTGTTTCAAACTAACATATTGAAGAGCGTGACCGATATTACTTTATAATTTTAATAATATCACTTCGTTGCTGATAAAAATGCTCTGCATTCACCCCATAAATGCGTATTCGTGCTAAATACATACTTCCTAGTTATTTCTGAGATGTATTTTAAATAAAAGTGGTGATATACGTAGATACATTGATAATGCATTTCTTTTGAGGCGCATTAATAATGGATACATTCATGTATTTTCATTGCAATTTAATAAAAGAGATGTAAAGGTATATAAAAATTTCATTCGGGATGTACTATGTGGACTAATTTGCTTGGCTAATGCTAAATATGATGATCTCGGGATTTAATCATTACAAAACGCCTTTAACAAAATATATTTATTAACAAAACAAGGATGATCTTCATGATACAGTGCCATGGAGGAGACTGATTACATTTAATGGTATGATTTCATATTACTGCGCAGAGCGCCATCTGTTTAGTTTTAGAAATTATTATTATTTACTTTGAGAAATATTATTAACAAAAATACTATTAACAGCTACCTTGACTAACATGGACATTTTGTGGTTTTCCGATCCCTGCTATCACTTGTAATACGCGTTGTAACAAAAATGAGTTTTTTGAAAATACTATACATTTTTTTGAAATATTAAGTTCCCAAATTATTAGACCATATGAAATAATAAAATATTAACTTAGCAACAGAACTACATCTTTTCTTTCAAATATTTTTTTTATTAATTACTTTTACGAAAACATCCATAAACGCATCTCGTACGTTAAAGTTAAGATTGAGTGATCGAACAGATTGTGCATGGAAAGGATAGAGAGAGCAGAAACAAAGCATTCTGTACACCAGAGTTGGCCAAAAATGTAATCGATTAC
>NC_092204.1:109394472-109401837 GCF_043381705.1 Parasteatoda tepidariorum | reverse complement strand
GCGAAAGCAGTTCCGGGGGTTGACGAGCACCAGCGAGCAGGGGGCGAAGCCTCCCAGTTTTATTATACTGAACTAGAAATTAAATTATGCATGTTTAATGATTTCTAATAGAAATCGATGAATTGGAATCTAAATTTGCGAATCTTCAGAAGCTTACCTGCAAGGAAAATAAATACGGGGTTTAAAATATTTATTTGGGGGATATGTCCATACACTTATGTTATCGATTTTAGATTTAAAAATTTATTTGGTGAATATATCTATATTTATGTTAGCCATTATGCTGACCTGACTTGTTGAAACAAAAATAACTAATTCTTAAAAATGTGCAAAAACTCTCAGATTAACACATTTTTGATTAAACAGAGCTGTAAGCTAGAAGTGAAGAATGTTGTCGTTGATTTATCTTTGAATAAAAAAAGAAATAACTTTCTGAAACTTAAATCTCAACAGTGTGTCGTACTAAGCATAAGAGAAAATTCGTTTTCACGCACCTGCCCCGAACGTTTCTAATACCGGTGTTCCAATACATTTTGTGATCTTTTTCGTCCATCAAATAATCAGTGTGTTAAATTTCATTGTAATCGGAAGAATGGTACTGATCTGATGAGGAGTTTACTCCTTACAGACAGACAAATAAAATAAAAAAGCACGTATTCATTTTTATATGTGTAAATTGATAATTATTTATTTAAAAGTATGAGTGCAACTTTAAAGTTTCAATAACTATTGCCACAAAAACATATTAACCTAAGAAAAAATGGAAATATTTTATTATTAATGAGTTGGGCCACCTTTGGCCTGAATGACAGCTTGCATTGGACGCGGGAATGATAAGTGGGAGCCATTCCTCTTGCAGGGCAGTCTCGAGTTCAGAGAGTGTGCGTGGAGGAGGAAACCGAGCACGGACATTTTTCTCAAAAAAATCCAACAAAGGCTCAATGATATTGAGATCAGGGGATTGAGGTCACCGCGTTAGATGTTCCATTTCATCATTAACAGGTGGGCTCAAAAGTTCGTAGGCTAACATATAAAAAAAATTTTTTTGACAAAATTCCATTTTATTATTCAATATAGTTTCCTTCAAGAGCGATACAACGATTATAGTGGTCATATAATTTTTCGATACTATTTTTATAGTACGATTTGTCTTTAGCCTCAAAATAGGCCTTTGTTTCGGTGATTACTTCTTCATCGGCGCCAAATTTCTTTCCAGCAAGCATTCTCTTGAGATCTGAGAACAGGAAAAAGTCGCGTGGGACCAGATCTGGAGAATACGATGGATGCGGAAGCAAATTCGAAGACCAATTCATATAATTTTGCCATCGTTTTCATTGACTTGTGACACGGTGCAATGTCTTGATGAAACAGCACTTTCTTCTTCTTCAAATGGGGTCGTTTTTCTGCGATTTCGTAGTTCAAGGCTCCAATAACGCTATGTAATAGTTGCTGTTGATGGTTTTCCCTTTTCAAGATAGTCAATGAATATTATACCATGAGCGTCCCAAAATACTGACTCCATAACTTTGCCAGCTGACTGTTGCGCCTTTCCACGCTTTGGAGTTGGTTCGTCTCGTACAGTTCACTCGGCTGACGGTCGGTTGGACTCCGGTATGAAATTATGGAGCCATGTTTCATCCATTGTCCCATATTGATGCATAAATTCGGGTTTATTACGATTAAACAGCTTCAAACACAGCTTAGAATCATCAATTCGTTGTTGTTTTTGTCCAATTGGGAGCTCGTGCAGCACCCACTTTGCCTAGAATTTTCGCATACCCAAATATTCATTCACGATATTTTCAAATCGTTCCTTTGATATCTTTGAAGTCTCAGATATTTTGATCAACTTCACTTTACGGTAATCTAAAATTATTTTGCGGACTTTTTTGATGTTTTCATCGATAACAGCCTCTTTGGGGCGACAACTCTGTTCATCGCCGTCGGTGCTCATTTCGCCTCGTTTAAACTTAGCAAACCACTTCTCAATGGTTGATTTTCCTGGTACAGAGTCCGAATAACGTTTCCCTAGCCAAGCCTTGGCTTCAAGAGTATTTTTTTTCTCGCTAAAAAGCAATGCTTTAAAAAAGCACGAAATTCTTTTTTATCCATTGCTTTTAAACTAACAACAGTTGCTTCACTAAAAATACTATATTTCACAAACTAATAGTCCGAATGCTGTCAAATTTATACACGTGTCTTTCAAAGGTTAGAACTAACTAAACATCATACGTATTTAATAATAGTAGCCCCATCTATGTGTCAGCCTACGAACTTTTCAGCCCAACTGTTATGCTCATTCAATCATGTTTGAACTCAGTACGGCGTTTGAACAAGGGCGTTGTCATCTTAGAACACAGGACGTTATCCCGGAAGGAGAGTACGAAGCATAGGGTGAAGATGATCTGCGAGAATGCTTCGATAATGGTCACCTCTGACCACCCCCCCAAGACAACGAGAGGCCCCAATCCACGATCAGATATAGCGCCCCACACCATCACAGAACCACCTCCATGTTTCGCGGTTGGAACCAGGCAGTCAACATGAAATGCTTCTGCCGGCGTTCGCCACGCGAACACACGTCCGGTGGTCTGGAATAGTGTAAAAGAGGATTCCTCAGACCAGATGACCTGTTCTCATTGCAGTCGTGTCTATTTTAGGTGGTTTTGGCAACATTGTAGTCTCTTCAAAGCATTCCGTGCTGAAACTACCGGTTTGGGAATAGCTACTCTACCATGAATGTTATCAGTAGACAGCAGATAATATGCAATTGCATACGCGCATATGCAATTGCATATTTTAGCACTTTTCGCCATTTGTGCATATAAATGCATAAAAAGGTATATTTGCTCTTATAAATGCATATTTTCAGTATTTTATGTTTTTTCTCTCCTAAAACCACATCACTATTCTTTTTATGTCAGCATAAGGAATGCTTTAAATTTTGTTGTGTCGTTCTTTATCACCTGAAAGGGTCAGCTGGATTGATGTTGCTGGGGGTGAGTGCAATCACGTGAAAAAGATGTAGAAATGAGGTGTGTGTCGGGAAGGGGGGTACAAAGGGCCCACCCAAACAGACATTCGTCATAGAAACCTCAGAAAGGGATGGTCAGATATTCTATGAAGGGATGTCTTTTCCTGGAATAAATAATTGTCAATCTGTGTGGGAAAAATAAGGCTTCTGTGGTAGGTAGAAAATGACCTCCCTTTCCTGTGATTGATTAGTTAAAAGGTGGAGTGAATACATTTTCGGAGAGAGCTGCTATTCTAACATATTTCGATAGTCCATCCGATAGATAGATAGTTTCGACATCCATCAGTTGAATACGTAGTTAGTGAAGCTTCGAACGTGATTTTTGACTGCTGAATTTTATAATATGCCAAAAATTAAGTCGACTAAATCAAATTTAATGAAGACATGGATTTCGGACTATGGGAAGGACTTTACGACCGATGGGGAAATAGTATTTTGTGTGATTTGTCAAAAACACATTTCCTGTGAAAAAAAGTACCAAATCGATCAACATATAAAGACTAATGCTCACTCCGCGAAGAAAAAGCAGAATACAAAAGGATTTGTTCAAAGTTTATTAACTATTCCTGTTCAAGCAGCTAAAAAGGNGCATCGTCGTCGGTGCTCATTTCGCCTCGTTTAAACTTAGCAAACCACTTCTCAATGGTTGATTTTCCTGGTACAGAGTCCGAATAACGTTTCCCTAGCCAAGCCTTGGCTTCAAGAGTATTTTTTTTCTCGCTAAAAAGCAATGCTTTAAAAAAGCACGGAATTCTTTTTTATCCATTGTTTTTAAACTAACAAAAGTTGCTTCACTAAAAATACTATATTTCACAAACTAATAGTCCGAATGCTGTCAAATTTATACACGTGTCTTTCAAAGGTTAGAACTAACTAAAAATCATACGTATTTAATAATAGTAGCCCCATCTATGTGTCAGCCTACGAACTTTTCAGCCCAACTGTTATGCTCATTCAATCATGTTTGAACTCAGTACGACGTTTGAACAAGGGCGTTGTCATCTTAGAACACAGGACGTTCTCCCGGAAGGAGAGTACGAAGCATAGGGTGAAGATGATCTGCGAGAATGATTCGATAATGGTCACCTCTGTTCACCCCCCCCCAAGACAACGAGAGGCCTCAATCCACGATCAGATATAGCGCCCCACACCATCACAGAACCACCTCCATGTTTCACGGTTGGAACCAGGCAGTCAACATGAAATGCTTCTGCCGGCGTTCGCCACGCGAACACACGTCCGGTGGTCTGGAATAGTGTAAAAGAGGATTCCTCAGACCAGATGACTTGTTCTCATTGCAGTCGTGTCTATTTTAGGTGGTCTTGGCAACATTGTAGTCTCTTCAAAGCATTCCGTGCTGAAACTACTGGTTTGGGAATAGCTACTCTACCATGAATGTTATCAGTAGACAGCAGATAATATGCAATTGCATACACGCATATGCAATTGCATATTTTAGCACTTTTTGCCATTTGTGCATATAAATGCATAAAAAGGTATATTTGCTCTTATAAATGCATATTTTCAGCATTTTATGGATTTTCTCTCCTAAAACCACATAACTATTTTTTTTATGTCAGCATAAGGAATGCTTTAAATTTTGTTGTGTCGTTCTTTATCACCTGAAAGGGTCAGCTGGATTGATGTTGCTGGGGGTGCGTGCAATCACGTGAAAAAGATGTAGAAATGAGGTGTGTGTCGCTAAGGGGTTACAAAGGGCCCTCCCAAACAGACATTCGTCATAGAAACCTCAGAAAGGGATGGTCAGATATTCTATGAAGGGATGTCTTTTCCTGGAATAAATAATTGTCAATCTGTGTGGGAAAAATAAGGCTTCTGTGGTAGGTAGAAAATGACCTCCCTTTCCTCTGATTGATTAGTTAAAATGTGGAGTGAATACATTTTCGGAGAGAGCTGCTATTCTAACATATTCGATAGTTAGATAGTTTCGACATCCATCAGTTGAATACGTAGTTAGTGAAGCTTCGAAAGTGATTTTTGACTGCTGAATTTTTTAATATGCCAAAAATTAAGTCGACTAAATCAAATTTAATGAAGACGTGGATTTCGGACTATGGGAAGGACTTTACGACCGATGGGGGAATAGTATTTTGTGTGATTTGTCAAAAACGCATTTCCTGTGAAAAAAAAGTACCAAATCGATCAACATATAAAGACTAATGCTCACTCCGCGAAGAAAAAGCAGAATACAAAAGGATTTGTCCAAAGTTTATTTACTATTCCTGTTCAAGCAGCTAAAAGGGAAAGTGATTTTTCTAGTGATTCATGCAAAGCCTTAGTAAGCAGCAATATTCCTTTAAAAAAGTTAAATAATCCAAACTTAAAACAGTTTTTAAAAAATATTGTACCAATCAGATCATTTCCGATGAATCGACTTTAAGAAAGAACTACCTTTAACCGATATATAACGAAGTACTGGATGATATTCGACGAGAAATTGGAGATGGCCCTATATGGATTGAAGTCGATGAGACGACAGATAAGTGCGGTCGCTATATTGCTCATTTTATATGTGGAAAAATGGATAATATTCCTACTCGACCACATCTTCTAGCAAGCAAAGCCCTTGAAAAAGTCAATCATTCAACCATAGCATGGTTTGTCAATGATTATATCAGATTATTATGGCCTGATAGAGATGGTTCTGATAATGTTTTGATTTTTGTCAGTGATGCAGCTCCGTATATGGTCAAATCTGCAGCAGCACTGGAAATTTTTTTATCCCAGAATGCTTCATATTACATGTTTGGCTCATGCTGTTCACAGACTGGCTGAGACTGTTCGAGAAGTATTCTCCTCTGTGAATGATTTAATTTCGAGTATCAAGAAAGTTTTTCTCAAGGCACCTATGAGCATAAAATTGTATAAAGAAATGTATCCTGATTTGCCCTTACCTCCACAGCCTGTGATAACTAGGTGGGGTACATGGATTGAAGCTGCACGTTTCTACGCTAATAATTTTGATGCAATAAAGTCAGTTGTAGATTCAATTGACAGTTCTTGTGCTTCTTCAGTTTATGTCACAAAAGAATTACTACAGGATATCTCTTTGCAGAAGGACTTGGCCATGATTGACACTCACTTTTCTTTCTTAAGTGGAGCAATAACAAAGCTCGATTCACGAGGTCTTCCCCTGATTGAGGCCATATCCGAAATTGAAAAAAATTCAACAGTGCATCAATGCTCTTCCAGATTCAGTTGGGAAGAAAGTAAAAGAAAAATGGTGTTTCGTTCAAAACAAAGATTCGGGTTTTGCAGCAGTGAAGAAGATAAATGATTTTCTTAATGGAAACGGAACTGAACTTCCGGAGAAAGTAAAACCAATGAGTACGAAATTGTACAAGTTTTGTCCAATAACATCGGTTGACGTGGAGAGGTCATTTTCTGCTTTCAAAATGATCTTTGTTGACTGACGACATCAATTCACCCTTGAAAATTTGGAAAAACACTTAGTATTGCAACAAAAATTATTCAGTTTAATAAAATCTTTCCGGAAAATGAGATGATTTTTCTGCTGTCATTTATCATGCTTCAGTTTTAGGCTTTTACTTCAGAAATGTGTAGATTCAAGTAAGAAATATTTTGATTTTCTTCCTTTTAACAAAAAAAATGTTTTAGCTGTGTTTGTTAGAAAAAGTAAGTAGTAGTATTTAAATAAGTTGAACTTTTAATTTCTATTTTAAATGCATATTTCTAGTTTTAAGAGCATATATTCAAGTTTTTTAGTGCATATTTGCATGCTTATTTTGTCCGTTTTTTAGTGCATATAATCCGCTGTCTAGTTATCAGCATGCAACTCGTTGAATAGTTTTCAAGGATACGGGGTTCTGAAGGTGAATATTCATCTCCGACGTTATCACCGGTAGTGTAGTCTTGCGTTTTCGAGCGACTATCCTTTTCAACACCTATGTATCACGGTCCGACAACTTCTACTTCCTGCCGCTGTTGTGCTTCGCAGAAAACATATTACCCAACTTTGTGCATGCCGACAGAGTCCTTGATACAGTGGTCCTTGAAACACCCAAAAGGTTAGCTGTTCTAGACACGGACTTTCCAGCGAGACGACCCCCGATTATCATACCTCTTTTAAGGTCAGAGAGGTTGGACATAATCTCGCTTTGCTAGGAACAGATTTTTCTCATGCAACTCTCACACTGCCAAATGCTAGTCTGATACCTTTCTTTCATCACCACTAGGTGGCACACTCTTGCGACACGGGCCTGCCGTTTATTGGACGGTCGAAGGACCATTCCATTCTTTCACAGGTGTTCCTATTATTTTGTCCTATACCTTGTATATATATATATATA